>NC_056748.1:683101663-683191720 GCF_019279795.1 Protopterus annectens
GTGGTGACGTTAGATCTGTTTATTTTATTAAACATAGGGTTTTGTTTATTTAGTAGTTGTTGCCTGACCCTGTTGAAGGTGAAGCTCCAGTAGGTGCATTGTAAAACCCATCTTGGCCAAATAAAGGTATTGATTGCTTCACCTCTGTGTTCCAGCTTCTGCCCATATGCAGTTGGTTAAATAGGAAATGGCAAATAGAATATTTTGCAGTACTTATCAGGAGAATGATGTTGTGCTGTTTGCATTGTTGTCACATCTTCAAGGAGTGCTGATTTTTGCTGGTGATCTACCTTAATTGATAAGGAAGTCCCAAACAAATATTTTTTTGGAGAGTGGCTAGCATTACAAATCACAGGACGTCAGACCAAAGAGGGGGAGTTGTTGTTGTTGTTGTTATTAACTGTTTTTAATTAATTCTTACTTTGAGGCAGAAGTCTGTTTTCTTAGTAGATTAATAGATATTTTAATGAAGTGTTGTATTGGTCGCATTCAGGATGGATTAACATTGTCTTCTGCAAGTAGTTTTGATTTAAGCATATTGCAAAGTAACTCCCAAACAGACAGTGTTCTCGTCACTACAGGATGTTTACTAAGGTGAGAGTATGCAAAGAACTACATATATAACGTTATCATGGAGAACATAACATTTACTACAGGTTTAAAAAGACATGGCTTACTAATTTACAGATATGCAGAGAGACATGCACAGTATGTTTAACTGTTATGTTCTGGTGTGTATGCATTTTTATTATATGCTGGAGTCTTTATTGCTGCTTATCGAGAAAAGCTGTTTTCCAGACTCTAGAGGTTAGAAAGAGGTGTTTTATACACTTCAAGGATTGTGACAAGTTAGGACCAGTTTACAAATCATAAAGCATTATCCTCTTCCCCTGTCATACTGTATTTTTATTTAATTGTTTTATCAGTTAACATTAAGTAATGTGCATTCAGTTACAGAATAGTATAGTAAATTCACAGAGAGCCATTGTTTGGTTTCTGTTACATGATGTACTTTTCTTTTTTTTTGAATCCACATAAAGGTCAGATTTTTTTTTTTATTTTACATTTCCGACTGGACAAAGCTGTCCATTTTCAGCAGAGGCCCAGGGAGAAAAGCTCCAGAACAATTGCTAACATACTATACATAAGATAATATGCTAAATAATATCAGGAAATGAAAAACAAAAATGCTAATTTTATATGCTAAGTAAGTGTTTTTACTATGAATGTATGTCAACTGTACATATATATACCAGCACATCTTGGTTCGTTTTGTTTCGTTTTGTTTTGATTTGGCCTGATGTGCTGTAGTTGCAAGGAATATATATTTTTTTACCTCTAAGGAGCATCCTGACTTTAAGATCCTAATTGATTCATTTAAGGATCAATTAACTAATTAAAGGATATAGTTGAATGATATATAAGTCAGCAGTATTTTAGAGTGTTTTAAACTTGTCTGAAGAAGCGTGCACTTGGCAGCACGCGAAAGCGCTCACATCCTGGATTTTTATATGAATTAAAGCTTTTGCATCAATCGTGGTGTTGGTCTACTTCTTCCTTACTACTATTGGCTTTTTGTGGCTGACCAACTTCAAGGGGAAGGTGCGCTCTTTACCTCAATTATACTATACATAAGATATTTACGTGAGCATTGTGGTTTACACAGTTATAAAATATAGCAGATATATGATTGCATAAGATATTTACATAAGTATAATGGTTTAGACATACAATTAAAAGTATAGCAGGTAGTAACATATGATTGTTCATACAGTAAGTTTAGTAGAGATAATGTTGAAGATGTACTAAAGATAAGACAAGAAAGGAAAAAATTAAAAAAACACTAGCCAGATTGTCAAAGCAGGAGAATATAAACAAGATCAGTGAGGTTCACTGACATTTTAAGGGAAACTGTGAAGACTGTGCATAAAACATATATTCCTATCCATAATTCATACCTCAGTCTCAACCTCTTAGAGCAGAAAATCTGGACAAAGCCTAAAATGATGGGGGAACAAGTAGGGACAGATTTTAAATATTGCTCTTACAAACTTAGAAAGTTGATAGAATAATAGGTTTTGCATTAGCCTGAAATTTCTGAAGGATGTGGACTCTTCAACTCAAATCTTTATCATTATTTAATTACTTCAATCCTCAGCTATTTGCCAGAAAAGTACAGATTTTAGGAAAAACACAAAAAATATGAGGCAAAAATCTGGACATTCTGCGAAAATCTGTTCAGTTGAGAGGTATAATGGTGCTTACTGCAGTATTAAGTTTTCTTTGCATAAACATGTACAAAAGCAAAAATCAGCTAGTTTTATGTATTTATTTTTTGTTGTTGTCCAGGTTGGCATGATGCACATGTTAATCATTACTGTAGCTGAAACACATCAGAAAATGTTTTTTTTTTAATCCCATACCTGACACTTTTTTTTGTTTGTTTTTGTTCAGTAACGTCATTGATAGAAGATCTGCAAGATTTTGACTACAAAGGTAGTAGAAGCCCATTGGATTCTTTAGGTTGTCTTATAACTTCAAAGTCAATGCATCAGACAAGAAGCGATCATTCAGATATAGTAGCAATATGATATAGTTCATTACTGACGGCAATTCGTTTTCAGAATTCTTCACGTTGTAGGTTTTGCATCATTTTAAGATGCAGATAAAATAAGTTGAACTGAGCAGTGTTAATGGTGGAAAAGCGAGATGTCAGTGAAGAAACTAATGAGCCAGGATAGGGAATATAAATACTTGTTCTGTAATAACTCTCAAAATCCATGCCTACTGTGTTTGCTCGGTGTGTCGACTGCAAATCCTTGGCAACACTAACTCAATACTAAATTTATCTGCTAGTGATCTTGCCTTACTGAGAATGTCATTCCTAAAGTGTTCTTCAGCATGGTTGCGGTGAATATTTCAATGAGTCTGTTGATGTGTTGTTGAGCCTCTACTATATCAAGTTGAACAGACTGAAACATCTGGGCAACAGGCTCAAGAACTGATGAGTAATTTGCAATAATGAAGAGAAAAATAAGAAATGTGCACGATGAGCAAGCGCTGAGTAACATATGTGCATTTTGTCTGGTTTC
Organism: Protopterus annectens; assembly: GCF_019279795.1. Classification (NCBI taxonomy): domain Eukaryota; kingdom Metazoa; phylum Chordata; order Ceratodontiformes; family Protopteridae; genus Protopterus; species Protopterus annectens. Next base: position 683,104,756 of record NC_056748.1, read on the forward strand.
ACCAGCAGTGCTCTTCTGAAGATCAGCCAGTCAAATATTTTCTCAAAGTTCTGACTAAACACATGAATTGTTTTATATTACTCAGTCCATCATGTCTCACACAGAAGTGGTATATTTGGTACCAATGCTCATCATTTTGGACTGTCACAAAAAAAAAAAAATAATCTTCTTGATAACACCAACAGCACTACTTATTTCAGGAACATCATTCAGATCATTGACTACAAGGTTTAGTCTGTGAGACGCGCAGTGGATAAAGGCTGTTTTTGGATACTTTTCACGAATCTTTGCCTGACCACCATTCTGGATGCTTGCCATTATGGAGCAGCCGTCATAGCCTGTCTGAGTAAATTTTCCAGGTCTAGATCACACTTTATGTATTCACTGACAATGACATTTGATACAGACTGTGCATCTCTCACAACAATGGGAACAAAAACCTCAAACTCTTCTCGGATACAATCATCATCAACAAACCAACTAGTAATGAAGCTGCCTTGCAACCCACGGTGAAGTGACTGAGGAAATAATACACAAGTTAAGCAGAGTGGGCCTTTCAAGAGAGGAGAAAATGCAAGCCACGGTGAGTACTGAGACAACCAACTATATATGAATATAGTTGTTAATAAATAATGACATGCATTTCAGTTTCAGACTTCATATTATTCAGAAAAATTAATTCTAACATAAATCCTTTTATTCTATCAACTTTCTAATGTGTCCCTAGTTTTGGGCCTTTATCCCCAACATTATAACAGGCTTTGTCCAGATTTCTTGGGTTAACAGATTGAGAGGTATGGTTTGTACGTGTGTCTGTAATGTATGTATAAGAAGGAGGAAGCATATCCCTCAGCTGTCCAGGTTTTTGGAGAATGTCCAGATTTTGCCCCATATTCCTCATAAAAAGCATTGAAGTTGCTAAATAATGACAGACATTTGAGTTTTAGATGTCATATCCTTTAGAAAAATGCATACTAACATAAATCCTGTTATTCTAGCAATGTTCTAAGTTCATGAGAGCAATATTTATAATCTGCTCCTATTTACTTTGGGCTTTGTCCATATTTCTTGCACTTAGAGGTTGAGGGGTGTGTGTTAAAGAGAGTGAAATTCCCTAGAGTTAGCAGGTGGAATTTATTTTCAAGTGCATTTTCAAGGAATTGTGAGCTTCAAGGGAAGAGAGTTTTACTGCTGTTCATGCTAAGCCTCCTTAAAATGTGCAACTGTTTTGTTTAGCAAATGGTATCACTATTGTGGTATAGAATTTTTAAAGCAGCACAGCAGGTAGCATACTTGCATCTTGATACAGAGGGCTGTAGGTTCTACTCCCACAACATGTAGATTTGTATTTTAAGGGGGTGTATGTCCTCCTTTGGATGAGATGCCTAATAACTATTAACTTGTTTTTCAGCTTGCCACCCATTCCCTATTGCAATATACCAGCTTACCATTTTTTTAATATAACATAGGCAATTTATTTTTCAAGGGCAGCAGGCAGTGAATTTGTAGATGAAACACTGAAATATAAAGTTATTTTCTAGCAACAACCTCTTCACTGGTTTCAGATCTCTTTAATGTGGAATTATTCAGATGAGTTTTACTTCTGCAAAGATTCTGCATATTGATTGATATTGGTGGATTGTATGACAGAAGTTTGAGTAGAGTGGCCCTTTATGGTTGAAATGTTCAGAACTGGGCAGGTTGTCATTATTGGTTCATGTGATTTGTTTCATTACTTAAAGGAAAAATGTTCAGAACTATAAATTTAAAACACACTCTAACAAGTGGTGCTGTATTATACAAGGGATGTAATTCAATTATTATATAGGATAATTAATACAGTCAGGAAGGTGAATCAAATAACTTTTGCATGGTTCTAAAAATGTGTGCAAGGAGTCTGATTTGAAAACAGCCCAAAGGTAAACTTACCCTGCCACTGGCCAGATGCATTTTCTTTGAATGCGGGTTTCAATGTTGTTTCGGTGAGTGTGGGTTTCAAAGGTAGAGAAGTTTTAATGCTAAGTCTCTTTTCATTGTAAGACTATTGCTTTGTTTAGGTTTAGTAAATGTCTATCAGTGTTTGTGCTATAAAATTTGAAGTAAAAGTTGTAAATGAAATCCAAATATCTGTAATCATTGTAGAAGTAAAGCATAAAACAGTATGCATACTGAGAGATTTGAACAGTGTCTATGACAAATGGGGAAAAATAGCCAAGTATTGGGACACTGGAATGGCTGCGTGGGCAGGGTCGGGGGTGGGGCTGAGTGGGCGGGGGCAGCAGAGGGGTGGGGCCGAGTGGGCGGGGCTTGGGTTTGCACCCCCCTGCAAAAAATCCTGCGGGCTCCCTTGGTTATCAGCCTTTCCATGCTTTGAGTCATGAGGATCATCTATAAAATTGCAAAAACTTTCCATAAATTTGGCTGAATCTCACTAGTCTTTCATAGTAGTTCAATAAACCTGAATTGTCTGGGTCACACCTTCAGTCACAAATCCCTGAACGCTATTTGTTACATGCAGGGTAGCAAGGCAGCTCGAAGCACGAGTTCTTATCACAGAGTAAAGCTAACATTACAGACCTGTCCTCAAAGTTAAATATATCAATTCCTTGGTTACATAACTTTGGGGAAAAGCGAAACTACCTAAAACAACACACAATAGTATTAAGCAATAACTTTTTCACTCTAATAAGAAAGAGAATTTTTGAAATGAGGACATTTGGGGAAGTCCTACTGTTTCTTCAGGATTATCTTAAACCCCCTATACAAATTCTGGCTGTCATTCTGGTTATAATGACTGAGTAACATAAGTCATCAGCTCTGACTTTTAGAATGACTCTTGTACATCTTTGAGTTGTTTGTTCTACCTATCATTCAAACATTTTTCTCTTGGTTCAACATACTTGTCTTGAATAGATGATTCCAATTTATTTTCTACAATTTGCATAGTCAACACAATATGTGTTCTCTTGCTTTTAAGTCTTTATGCTTCAAACTATCAAAAAAACTGTACAATTCTGTTTCACTTCCACAGAACAGTGATCATTAGAGCTTTACAGAATTGCATTACTGTCTTTGCTTTATCAGCATTGCTATGATTTTGCTTTGATTATTTCATAAGAAGCAAGGCAGAAGCTGGCAAGTTACTCTCTAATCTTTTCAATAATTATGGAGCTGGTAAGATACTAGACTTCTACAATGGAGCACTCTCACTTTCCAATATCACAAGATGGGAACCTCCATGCTACTGATAATCTTCATTTTCATCATTACTGACAGAAGAATACTTTCTACTTGATCACACAATTCAATGACCTTGCTGTCACTTACTCAATTTTTTTTTAATCTTATCGATACCTTCTGAATTCCATGTACTTTAACTACTGACCAGTGTGTGATACATCATAAAATACATCTTTTGCCTTACTATATGAGCTGCACTTCTCAAGATGTAAGCTGTCATGCACATCAGTTTAACCACATCAAGTTATTTAGAACAGATGCATTGCTTCTCAGAAGGGAAATAAATCTTAATTAAGTGTGGTACATTTAGGATCTGTTGGAATGGAAAAGTTTGTTGATGGAATAGTTTTATAGTATGTATAGTATACATTACAGTATATCACTTGTTCTGCCAGTACCAATGATCCCCACCAACAGATTATATCACTTATCTCTAATTTTACTTGATTGTTAGATGTTGTCACTTGCATATTTTCTTGAGCATTTTTCCCATGAACAGTTTATGAGCAATACTCTTGTCATCTTGGAAATGCAAGCCTTTGCAGCAGCATACTTCCTTCTTGAATGAAAAGTAAGATTATATTTCATTTCTATTTTTGCTCACACTTGTCCTTCCTAGCAATTTCTTGCAGAAACAAAACTGTTTTTCATATTCAGTGTGTCAGTGCAATTCTTTTAATTTTTATGTCATTGCCAATTAAGGCCCCTTAAGGGAAGTATGTGCTTCTCACTGTACCTATCATGCGTAGCTTCCTGTTTTGTCCTTTGCCAGTTTCAGGTAGTAGTCCTGCCATTTAAGTAGCATCCATTGTAATGTCAAGACTGACTTATGCGAAGACCTACTTAATATCCTTTCTGCTGATTTACTTGTTTTTGCTTGTAATACTTTACCATTTATATTTCAATAATTTTCCAGCATCCATGTACTATTGTCAACACATCTGTCATTTTATGAGCTCCTGAGAGCTAATTATACTATTTTCTTGTAAGGTTACAGTTTTTCTACCATTCTGATTTGAACATACTTGCAATACAACTGGTTTGCTCATTTACAGTACATTATTTTGATTTAAGTGAAACTGCTTCTATCTTCTTGAGTTTCCTAAAGATTGTTTCCCATATCATGAAAGGAGATACTGCCAGCCTAGCTATGTGGAATTTTGTAAATAATTATGTCATTTGTGAATATCAACAGGATTTATATAGAACTGTGACAAAGAGATACTGCCATCACAAGTGTCTAGCATTTTGTAAATGGTTGCGTGTCATTTGTGAATGTTAACATGCTTTATGTAAGATGCTTGTGTTACAACTGTATTAGAACTGTATCTTCAGGATTATCTTAAACCCCCCTATAAAGTACAGAAGTGTCTGTTGAAAAGGTACTTTACAAAGTACTGAGCTTAAAGTTGTAACCACAGTGTACCCTACTAGATTAGAACAGAAATGTACCTGCACTATTGTAACTGTTTAGATGTATAACGATGGAAACAAGAACACCAGAGGATAACTTCAGAAAAATAGCTGAAATTATGTTACTTTATAGCAATGTAATAAAAGGATGTTATCTTTCAGTTTCAGTGCAGTAACAAACACAATGTCTAGAAATAGATGTTCACTGTATTGTCATGGAAGTGTTTTTATTGTTTTATGACTTCCAGGATCTGCCTTAAGTCTAAGAAAAGCCTTGTCTATGTATTTTCACATGTAGATGCTAAATGCTACCAGGTGCCATCAACGGGGCTTTTATCTGGGACAGATTCAGATGACAAGTAGTGATGTCACCCTGCAAGCTATCCCAGCAGTAATATTTATAGGTAGGTACTATTCTATTGGCCCAAGGGCCTACGTAAGCCTAGCCAACAAGATTCCCTGGCTTACGCCACCCAAGAAAGTTATTTTCCTACACCACAGTCGAGCAGAGACACAGAAGTGATCCCCCAGGTGTATTTCCTATTTCCCATCCACTCATCTAGATTTTTCTTGATGAGTGCTAATGAAGAACTTTGCTTGACATAGATGGGTAGCCTGTTCTAGAGTATGGGAAGTCTCTGGGACAGTAATCTATCCCTCCAGCATGTCCTGTTTATTGTGGTGACAAGGTTTAGGTCCCTAGAGCATCTAGCTTGGAGGGATTAGGATTTCTTTAGGTGTAGCATGTCCAACAGCTCTGGGTTAACATAGCTTTATTTGTGAGGCAGAGATCACCTCGGAGTAGGCGATATGCTACGGAGTAAAGCTGGAGTATTTTGAGATGGTCAGTGTAGGGCATTTGTTTGAGGCCAGTAATTCTCTTTGTGAGGTACTTCTGTGGCCTTTCTAGCTGCTGCAGATGTCTTGTGAGGTATATTCCAAAAGGGGTGTTGTACTCTATAATGGGTCTAATGAGTGTTGAGTTGAGGGGAACAATGACCTCTTTTTTTCCTGGATGAAAACCCTTTTATGATGAGGTGTGCCATGTAGAAGGGCTTCCTAACTACTGTGGCAATGTGACTATCAAAGGAGAGACTACTGTCTACCTCGGTCCAAAGGTCTCTTATCACACATTCAGTGTTAAGTAGATTGCTGCCTATGTGGTAGTTCAAGGGTACAGAGTTTTTACCAAAGGGGATGACACTGCACTTTTTGGCATTGAGCTTGAGGCCATGGCTCTGACACCAGACATCTGTCTCAGCAAGGCACTTCTGTAGGATGTCCACATCATTTGGGGACTTGACTATGGCTCTTAGTTTGCAGTCTTCTGTAAACTTCGTTAGCCAAAGGCCTTCTGGGTTTGGTATCTACTTCTCAGAAGTACAGGCTAACAGGAGAGGTCCCAGGACGGAATCCTTTGGTACTCCACTTGTCACTGCTTTGAGGTCAGATTTGGAGTTTGCAACTTTTACAGTGTGGGTTCTGACAGCGAGCTAGTTGGCAACCCATCTTGTGATGCAGGGACTTATACCTAGTTTAGTTAGTTTAGCTATAATTCCAGAATGGGGGATGGTGTCGAAAGCCTTGGCGAGGTCAAGACAGGCTGGGTGAACCACCTTAGCCTTATCTACGGCTTTGGTGACTGCCTCAAAGAAGTCGATCAGGTTCAGGAGGCATGTTCTGCCTTTCACAAACCCGAACTGGGTGGGATCCAGAGGTTGGAGGTTACCAATGTCTTTGTTTATGAGTTCCATGATGATATGTCCCATGGCCTTGCAGACCAGGCTCGTCAGGCTAACAGGTCGATAGTTCCTGGGATCAGTGGTGGCTTCCCCTTTGTGGAGTGGGATAACTGTTGCTATGCGCCATTCAGTGGGCACAAAGCCTGATGCAAGACTATTATTGAACATGTTGCTTAAGTGGGGAGCCAGCTCATTCTGACGTTCGTGTAAAACGCAGCCTGGGATGTTGTCCGGTCCCATGGATGCTGTGTTTTTGGCTTTAGAGAGTACAGCTTTTACCTGTGTAGTTGTGATTACAGGGACTCTGCATTGTTACTGTATAGATTTTGGCCCTTTAGGGGGTGAGGGGGGGCGGGTAAAGTTAGCACTGAACCTATCTGCCAGGATGATGGCAATATCAATTGGTTCTGTAATTTTCATGCCATTCTGTTGTAACTCAGAGCAGATCTGGGTGTTGCTATCGAGATTCTTGACATAGCTATAGAATGCTTTGTGGTTGGCCTTAGAATCAGTGGTGATTTTGTTTTCATAGCTAGCTTTGGAGGATCTTATAAGGGATCTCATATTCTTACTGAGGCTGACCAGGGAGCTCCTCCACTCATGGGATTTTACTCTCTTTTGCAACAGTTTTTTCCTTATGTTGTACAGTTTGTTTATGGCAGGTGACCAACATGTTGGCTTCCTTTTTTTGGAGGATAGCATCTTGGTTCTGTTTGGGATAGCATGATCCATGCACTCGTCTAAGTGCTTATAGAGTGCATTTGTGTAGGATTCAGCAGTTGTAACTGTATTGTTCATCTGCATGGGTGTCATGAAGTTCACCACTTCTGTCTTAAGAAGCATGAAGTTGGCTTTGGAGAAATCTTTTACCATTGTTTCCTTAATGGGGGGTGAGGGCGGGATGTGGACATCAACGGTGATTAGCTTATGGTCGAATCAGACCAATGAGGAGTTGACTTCAAGTGTGGAACACCGGTCACTCATGTTGGTAATGACCAGGTCTAGGATACTGTTGCCTCTGGTGGGTGTGTGGATAAGTTGATCCAGGGCATTGGAGTTTATGAATTCCAGAAAGCGTTGAGCTAAGGAGTTGGTACACAAATAGTTTTTCCAGTTAATGGTGGGGTAGCTAAATTTGTCCATTATTAGGGTGTTTGGCTGAACCCTAATCGCTTCCAGTACATCAAGAAAAGAGGAGTGGGAATCCTGGGGCATGGTGGGGATTCTGTAGCAAGCTACAATTTGGATTGCAGTTTTGCCCAGAGTTAGTTGCATTTGAATAACCTTGGATGCATTATGCTGAGCAACTAGCCTGGAGGTGTGGATATCCTTAATGAATATGGACACACCTCTGCCTTTGGTGTTTCAATCCAGGTTACATGGACGAAAAGTGTGGTATGAGTTATTGCCTGGTAGTGGAGGGGTGCTCTCTGGAGCCTTGAATGAGGTCTCAGTCACAACACAGATATCAATGTTCTCTATTTTAAGGAGTGCCTTGAGTGAGTGCATTTTGAGATTTAGACTTCTAGCACTGAGTAGCATTACCCTCAGTTTTTGTTTGCCTGTTCCTGTTACAGTGGTGAATTTGTCATTTGAACCTTGCCTAAAAAAGGCACTATAGGGGCAGCAAGAGCCTTAGCCAGTATCCAGAATCCCAAGGATGAAGGTGCAGGCCATCTGTGGCAAAGCATTGTGGTCTGCCGACCATATCATCCCAAGCAGACAGATACTGGAACCCCTTAGAATAACAACAGAAGCTTAGCCAAAAGTTTGATATATTAATTTAAGAACTCTGAGAGAGACGGAGTATTCTGTATTTTAATTTAACCTGACAATATCAGTTGGAAATCTCACTCACCACATCTGCCTTTTTTGCTCTGCAAGTAAGTTAACTAGGATATAGTAATTCTCTAGATACAGTCAGGAATATAGTAAAGCTTAATTTAGATGTTTTTCTTTCTTTATTTGGTTCTGTCATGGAATGTTGTTTTAAAAAGTTCCTGTGATTCTGAACTCTGATGTTACTGTGATTATATACAATGTTCTTGTTCTTTTATTATTTATTATTAAATATATTTAAACCTTTCATTGTGGCTGATATTTGTGAGACATATTTAAGTTCTGAGAGTACTTGCATATGTATTTGGTGACACTGTGGGCCACTCCTATAGCCTTGCTGTTGGTCAAACTACCATTTGTATTCATAGTAACATTGCACATTAAGACCTTTGTTAAGGACCTTAAAGTAGCTGATAAAGAGTTGGCTGGTGGCAGTAATAACTACTTTACAGTTTGAGCAGGAGGAGTCATAACTAGTAAACCTGTGTCAGCCTTTCCCAGGTGTGTGTGTGTGTGTGTGTGTGTGTGTGTGTGTGTGTGTGTGTGTGTGTGTGTGTGTGTGTGTGTGTGTGTGTGTGTGTGTGTGTGTGTGTGTGTGTGTGTGTGTGTGTGTGTTTGTATATATAAATCAAACCTCAAAGTGTGTGTCAGCTACTTGAGCAGGGGCACAAAGCACTGGATGGAAAGAGAGGGTACTGGAGGTCTTGGCTTGGCCACTCAGCTGAGATCTCAAGCCTATAACTGTGCCAGTGGAGAGTCTTACTGGGGATGTGGAGATAGAGGGAGAAACCAGCCCTGGACTGATTGTGGTCTCTGTGTGCTCTTAAGGGAATTTGCACTTGATGCAGAGAGCTGCATCTGGAAATACTGTATGTGTGTGTAGCTGTCATCCTCCCAATGTACACCCCCCCACTGTTGCCAGTGATGTGGATTGAGACTCCTTGATTACTGAGCCCATTGGTGGGGCATCACATACCATCCATAGATTCATTCCAATACTGATTCATGTTCGAACTGTGTACAGAGTTGAGAGGTAGCAGAACTGCCTTATGCAAAGCACCTTAAAACCCTTTCCCTCTACATAGTCTCTTTAGACTGCTGCGGGATGACCTATGCTTGGCTTAAAATGTATCTGCAGACCCCAAACTTGTGAATCTCTGGCGTGTTCAAATGTCAAGGGGTACCAGAAATACAAGGTCTCAGGACCTGAATTTTGTCTGTGAATTAAACAGAGCATGCTGTAGAGACAGATTTGTCCCAGACACTGCTCGTTCTATGGAACCGGTTTCCATCCATGTGAAACTGAGTTTGTCTACTACCCAGTTTAAACACAACCTAGACCAGTGGATGATGAATAGTAAATTTACACCAGGCCTGGTACCCATGTCCCTTATGGACAGAGATAACTTATAAAAGTCTGGCCCTCAATGCCCAATTTGGATACAATTCATCATTATTCTTTCAGGAAAACTTGGCTAGGCTTAAAAAGAACGCTTGGGTGTATATGGAGTGATTGTTTATTGGCATTTATGGTTTCCTTGTTTTTTGACAGCATTAGGTAGTTCCAAATTGCAGCACTCATCCTGGAGAAGGCTGTTTCACCTACAGCTGTTGGGTAATAAGGATAGGTAAAGGTAAGTCTGTAAATTTGGATGCTTCTCAGAGTGTAACTGTGCTCATTAATGGGCAGCCTCACCTTCTGTGGAGGGTACTTGCTGCCTTTGAAATTATGAATACATGACAGACTAGCAATAATGTAGCCATATTAATAGCTAACAACCACTCACTGCTCTGAAGTACGATACAATGCTGCGCAAGTGGATCAACCAGTAGTATAAACTTGCATATTTTATTTCAACTATTTGTAATCACTGAGCACTGTAGGAAGAATGAAATGCCAGCAGTGGTACACAATATGCAAGCGGGGGAAGGCAAATGTTTTTCAGCTAAAGCTAAATGTTTTATGAATGGTTATGTACACGTGTGTCTATTAAATGTGAGGAGAATTGTCTAGTATGAGGTTGGGGTATTTTCATTGAGCAATGTTAAGGATGAAATTTCCTTGTGAATCTTAAAGGAAGAGGAGAAAGAGCAGGTCAAATGGTGATATATTGGCTTTTTTTTAGGATTAGTAAGCAATTTGTTACAAAAGTACAATTTGTAAAAATCAGTGAATTTTGTTTAGCATTTCAGTTGTACATCAATATGAGATTTAATGGTTTTGATGAGGATATCATCTGTTTAAGCCATAAATTAGAGAAAATATATCCTGATATCTGAGCTAAATTTGGTATTCATAAGAGAAAAACATGAAAGGAAGATGAAACTGAAAATAGAGAATAAAAGATAAAAGGCAATAGATAAAGACACTTGCTATTAAAAAAAAAAAACAGTATCACCAAACTGATTATTTACTCATCCATGTTGTCCAGGTAGCAGGGCTAATCCAAACTCCCTCTTCAGGCATGACACTGGTCAGCTAGGCAAAAGTAGCATATTGAAATACATACAAAGAATTGAAAAATAACATTTTAGAGTTACTCTAAAATTTTAACCAGTACAAAAATATTGCTGATAACTTATGATACGTGACCTCCTTTAAGGTCCAGCTTCTATGCATCCATTCAAAATATTTTTTCAAGCCTTAAGGAATTACTACGTACTCAGCTCACTACATAAATATATCGAAGACATGACTCCAGTGATTACTGGTCTTCAGTTCTGACAGTTTCCCTTTAACAAAACACCTCCTATTTCACCCAGCTTATTCAATTCCAGTTCTCTTCACTATTGCAGGCTGTAACTTAATACCTTGGTGTCTCACTCATACCTCTCAAGTGTACCTCATTACGAGGAACGTACCTCATTTGGGGTCTTAAAAAGTTCATGTTCCTCAAAATTCCTCAAAGTTCCACATTGAAAGAGTATGTCACACATTCAGTGTTAGGAATTTTTTTAACTGAAATCCATGGTAAATAGAAATTAATCATATTAATTCATTAAAGGATCTTCTTTATAAGCAAAACCAGCATATTTTAACCATCCTATGACCTTCCTAGTTGAAACTGTTAGTAAGCCATTAGTATGTGTTCCACATTTTGCCCATTTGTTCCACATTATGAAGGCGAGTGTTCCTCATTTTGGAGATGGAAGGTTGAGAGCTATGGTCTCACTATTTCCTTTAATTTGCTCTTCTGCATTAGCATCATTACTGCATCTCTCTCTCATCTTTCCATAATCTCCCTCTCACTTTGTCAATGTAGTCCCCTCCCTTCATATCAGTGTTTTACCGAGACATTACTGCTTATTATATTGACTTGCAGTTTGTCAACAATGAAAGGAAAACAGTAGCTGATCAATATATATTGTTAGGAAACGGTATATGTTAATCTGCTTAACTGTTAGGTGACATCAAAATGCAATCTATCAAGTTACAAGGAATGACAGTGGTATTCCCTTCACTGCAGTAATGTGCTTAAGGTCTCCTGGGATTCTATCTCAAACAGTCCCTTCTGTAGAGAGTAGTTCAATGTTCTTTTTCTAAGGAGCTCCTGAAAGCTCTCTGCAGGAAAAAAAAAAACATTTTTATTAGCCATAAATATTACCTAGATTTTGAAAAGGGGAGTTTAAAAATCAATATGCATTTTGTAATTTAGTTTATTGCATCTGCAGTAAGGTGCTAAACATAGCTCTGCGTATGACTCAGTGTATGACCTTAAAAGGCTCAGTCATTAATGAGCAGAATGTCTCTCTCCACACTAGGCATCTCCAAGTGATGGCATTCATTGTAAGCTGCAATCATATCAGGCATGCTGCACCAACTTATCTTTCACACACTGTTCTTTGCATATTGTAATTAGTTCTGCAACATAATGCCTGAATTCTTAAATTTGATCAAAGCATGTAATCAGATGATGTATCAAGTCAATATTAATACCATTTGTTCACCTTAAATAAGGTATTAGTCATTTTACAAGCTTACTCACAAGTCATTACTGCTTAGCAATATTTCCATACATGTACACATATATCTTGTCTTATGAAAAAGCACTCCAAAGCTAATCAATTTTGTTACCGGAAATCTGGCGAAGTACTGATATTCAACAGATTAATTAGTGGCACTGTGAAATGCAACACACAGGGAAATTCATAAATTTGCTTCCCCGATTTCTTTTCCTCATTCTCAAACAGTTGTTCAGCTAACTAAGACAAACTGCCTTTCTGTGGTGGCACTTACTAAAATAACCCTCTAAGTAAACTGGGAAGTTGTACCTGCTGTCTCTTCAGACACGATGCATTGCTGTATGCATTTCTGCACATGCATTCTATGCATTTAATCATGTTCCTCTTGCAAAGTCTTTCAGCAAGAACTTGCACTCGAGCTCATATTAAATGCTAAAAAAGTACAAGACAGCCACATTTTTTAAACGGCATCTTCCCCCAGCACAGAACATGGGAAATACCAAACTCCAAAATGACAATACGGTTGACCATGGAACTTGGGTTGGTAACTTCCTGTGATAATCAAACAACAGTAGTAGTTAGAAAGTCTTCCTGCCCAACACAGACTGTTTACAAAGGAGTACCATCTGAATCTAGAGTGTTCATTGCCCCCTTACATTCAACACTGATCAGGACACTTACAAAAATATAACAGCAACTTTGGGATGTACCTCAGTAGATACTGCAAGCAATTAGAAATACTCACCTCCACAGATTCCTAAGACAATCACAGAGTTAAAAACTCTATACTACCAGAAAAGACTGTACACACCATCTCTTTAGTCAGTATTCTGAAGGAAGAACAATGCTTGCTTTTTGTTCCACTAGGGAATCAGTGGTCCTGGATTTCTTGTAGTCCAACACATAGCAGAATAAAGGTTTGCCCCCCTGCAAAACAGTGAAAACTTGTGCTGTAGAAGTTAAAGTCTAATGGCACATTAGGCTAAATAGCCTGGGGTTTGGATGTCACCTACAGCTATTGCAAATAATGTTGAATGCGGACATCAGAAAACTGAAGTTCAACATTATGATGTAAAATATTTTTCTTATCCAATGTTATTTTTTGACATATTAAACAAAAGTGTCGTTTTTCATTTTGATAGTAAACCTATACATCTATATATATAGCTAGATAGATACACACACAAACACACACATTTCTCCATTTTCCATCCTACATACATACATATGTGTATATATATATATATATATATATATATATATATATATGTATATATATATATTTTTTTTTACATACACACCCATGAGCATCCCCTCATGTATTGGTAGACTGATCCCATTTATCTGAATCAAAACTCTGTAGACTAGTCAGAAGAAAAGGATAGATACAGTCTATGGTCTATAAACACAATATACCGTGTATATTTTAGCTTGATGCCTCATTTACACTCCAGCAACAAAACCAGTCATAGAAGTGTCTGCTAATCAAATGAGATCTACAGCAAAACCACCTCACCCTTCACATATTGCAACAGAAGTGGTGAGCTGTTGCCTCACCGTGTCACCGTTCAATACAATCACACCCCTAGCCAAGCATGCCTCTCACTTATCCAATTAATCCCACTTGTTTCAGACTCCATTTGTCACATGCTGCATTTTAATTCAGAACATCCTTTCTCCCTTATCAAAGTACATTGCAGAGTTTGCCCTTCTCTTATGTACACCTCTACAACAAAAGTACTTCAAAAGACAATCCTTCTATTTCTTCTACTCTGTAACCACAGCAGCACATGCTATTTCTTTAATATTTACCAACTTGCTCTGTTGTGGCTATGTAAGAACTTTTCATGTTATTATTTCTAGTTCTGAACATCCAAAAGCAGATGGAAATGGAAATACAGATAGCTGCAATTTGTCAGACATTGAAATGGACTCCATTTTGTTTTGTTTCACTGTCTGGCTGTGACCGGTTTAGAGAGTTACAGATCTCTGCAAACACCATAGCAAAAATTCAGCTCATGATATATGGTGCCATTATGCAATTTGAATTATGTGCAACTCTTCTGTTTAGAACCTGCTACTCTGATGTCCACAGCTGTATGAGTTTCAAGTAACAGTCCCTGTCATTCAGAAACACTTTCTCTAACAGTGCAAAGGATAGCAGAGATTCTGAGTGACTCAATGAAGCTCAGAAGTAATCATTAATTAACAAGCAGGAATCTTTTGCCTCATGTAGTAACTAATTAAGAAAGGGCAGTGGCAGTAATGAGATTGTTTTTTGTGAATGAGTCTTGGGACTTTGTGAGCATCCAGTAGTGAGCATATAGCATGCATGACACTGTGTGTGTGTGCACTTCAGTTACTTTACACAACTGAATACAGAGCTTATGTAAACAATCCTATCTTGGTTTGTGATTTACTCCGGAGTTGACTGGTAAGAGAAGTTTCATTTGAATTTATATTTTATTTTTTCCCAATGTTTTTCACCATGTGTATGAAGAAAGGGATAGCTTCAAGACAAGAAGATTCACTTTGATTTATATTTTGTTTTATCTTTACAGGCAATCCCTGGGTTACAGACATCCAACATGTGGACAACCCATAGATATGAATGGGCTGCCGCAATGTTAGTAATAACGTAAAAAAAAAAAAATTATTAAAGCTGTCCAGACCTCTGTGTGTGTGTGTGTGTGTGTGTGTGTGTGTGTGTGTGTGTGTGTGTGTGTGTGTGTGTGTGTGTGTATATGAGTTCAGAAGAGTGAGAGCAACATATGAGTGAATGCAGCTATGAATGAGGATGTGACTGTGTGTATGAGAGAGAGAGAGTGATAAGTGAGATTGAGTGAGTGATCCCCTGGCAGCAGTTAAGAGGTGGGTGGTTGCATAAGGGGAGGGGGTTAGTTATGGAACAGGTAAAGTAGGGTTAAGAGTGTGTGTGTGTGTGTGTGTGTGTGTGTGTGTGTGTGTGTGTGTGTGTGTGTGTGTGTGATACCGCTAAACATGTTAGAGCAAGAAATCTGGACAAAGCCATAAATAAAAAAGGGACAAATGCCCAAAAATTACTTTGCCAATACTTTTGCTAAACAACCACAAATTTATGAAAAATTGACCAAAAATATGAGGTAAAATTCTGGATATTCTGCAAAAATCTGTACAGTTGAGAAATACGGTTTGTGTGTGCATGAAAGTCATTATGAACACTGCATTTAATAGCAAAATGTCAAACCAACTTTGCTGATAGGAAGTAAGGAAGCATAGCTCATAGGAAGTAAGGAAGCATAGCTACCGGACACAGTAGTTTAAGATTTGTTTTTGGTTTGAAGTGTTTCTAAAGTGTTTTATATGCAAAGAAAAGTAAAAGAAATACTTTACTGAGGCAAACATTTGATTAAGTGACATTTAATAAGAACCATATGTATGTGTTTCTACTTGCATACAAATTTGATTTAAGGACAGACTAAAAAACGGATCTTGTCCTTAACCCGGGGACTGCCTATAATTTTCACTGTTGGCTTTTAGAAAGGGATAGTTTTCAGATAAGCAAGATGTAGCCAATCGAAGGGGCCTCGGCCTATTCAACTATAAATTCACACAGACTGTAGAGAAGACAATCCAGAGCTTATCTAAACAATCACATCTTTGTCCGAGATTTATTCATCTTTACTGTTAAAAAGTTTGACAGTGAGCAACACTGAGCAGAAGCTACTGCTCGCGATGTAACGGAATTACAGATTTTGTCTGATTTTAGAACTTGTATGTTCAGAACAATAACTTTCCTGTACCTACCTTAGTATTTAGTTGTATATTGCTTCTGTGATTTTTCTCATAGAAGTTGATTTAAGGTCTCTATGAATTTTGTGGATACTTATTTTGATTATTTTCTTTTAGAATTTATTTGATTGAAGCTGAGTATGGATTCCTTAAATGAGTATGCCATAAATGATTTGCTAGGACAGATATCTTATGCTATGCATATTTAATAGTGACACCTGATAACACTGGTAATCTCTGTGTTACTCATGCCAAACGTTGGATGATTTGATTACCATTATTAGAAGCAAATATAGACTTTCCAACGATGATTGCACTTGTGCAATTGGCACTGCCTGGGGAACTGTTGTTACATATATTAATGACTAGACTGAGATAAATAATGGCAGAGAGGGCAAACAGAACACATTTAAGAAACTGTGTCTAGCGCCTATAAAGATCAGGCAACCAAACAAGGCCATGCCCCTGACAACTTTGGAATTCTGGATACCAGTGTTTAGCAGTCTGAGGATTCAAAGTGTTTAGAAGAAAACAAAAAAAAAAAAGAAAGAAAGAAGTTCACAACAAATAACAAAGAAGAAAAAGAAACTGATTAATGTCTATAAAGTAAAGAGAATACGTACTGAAAGGACACTCCTTTGTTATGTAACGCACAGATTACAGGGAATGAGAACATTTTCTATCAGAAAACCTTCATTCTACAGAAAAAGGCATTATTCTTCCAAAAGAGAAGGCTGAAAAAAAAAAGAGACAAGGAGCATGTGAAAAGGACATCAAAACTGACATTGGAAGGATTAAAGAACATTACTGTAAGAAAAAAGGACAGAAAGACAGATGTTGACTACATGGTTCAAGCTGTGGATGTAGAAAGCCAAATGGATGAGAATTGTATGCTTGCAAATTTAATATGCAATGCAAACCGTGGGAATAGCAAGACTAATGGTGATGACCATTCATTTACAACAAACGATACAGCAGATATTAACTGTATTACAAGTAGATGATTCTTCAGATCTGGTCAGAAAAGATATTATTGTAACTGGAGATTCAATTATTTGAGGAACTGATACTTACGTTTGTTGAGAAAGTACAGTTGTGTACACTTTCCATAAATGTAGATGTTCGAGTGCATTCACTGTTGCAGTCATTACATTTGGGTAATCTGCTGGCAGGTTGCCCTCAGTCGGCCTGATTAACAAAGTCTTGGGCCCTGCGTCAGTTGCTGTCCCTTCTTGATGTCAGGTCGTCAGGGGTATAAAACATGCAGCCAATGCCATTACATCAGTTTTTCTTGCCCCAGATGTCAGGTACCCCCCAAATGGGGAGCCAAATATATATATATAGATATATCTATAAGTAATTTAAAATGCAAAAAGTATACCTCCAAACAAAAGCAAATACACCAAAACGGCTTATAAGTGTAGTAAAAGAGGCATAGTAAGAGAAAAAAACAGGGGGCTGGAGGGAGGGTAACCAGGACTGCAACAGTGAATACACTTGGACATCTACATTTATGGTAAATGTACACAACTGTACAATGTTCTTCATGTTTCACTGTTGCAGTCATTACATTGGGTAGATTCCCAAAGCTATGGATGGGAGGATGGATTTATACAGCATTAGGACCGGCTATAAGGCCCTGCAAAACAGCAGTGGGAGAGCCTGCTCTGGATTTAGAGAAAATTGTTAAATGATAATGTTTGGTGAAAGTATGAACTGAACTCCAGGTAGCAGCTTCTAGAATATCCCTGGTAGGAACACCTCTGAGAAAGGCTGTAGAAGTAGATGCAGCCCTGGTGGAATGGGATCTGATCCCCTGGGGATAGTTTTTCCATGGTGCTTATAGCAGAAACGATTACAATGGCTTATCCATTTGGAAATGGTTTGCTTTGAAATAGCCTTGCCCTCTGCCCCTGCAGTAAATGCTACCAGCAGTTGTTCAGATTTTCTTTGAGATTTAGTCCTGTTCAAGTAAAATCTAAGTTGTCTGTGTACATCCAGTGAATGCATAATCTGCTCTCCCTCGTTCTGTGGATTGGGAAAGAAAGTTGGCAAATGAATGGTAAGTGTACACAACCTTGCCAAGGCATTTGACACCATCCCCCACTCTAGAATCATAGATAAACTTACTAAGCTGGGCATTAATCCCTACGTCAGTCACCCAATGGGTTGCTAACTGGCTTACAGATAGAACCCACACTGTAAAAGTAGCCGACTCCAAATCCAGCTCTAGACAAGTGACAAGTGGAGTACCTCAGGGTTCAGTCCTGGGACCGCTTTTGTTTGGCATCTACTTATCTGAAGTACAGGCCAACACTAAGGGACTCTGGCTAACAAAGTTCACAGATGACTGCAAACTGGGAGCCATTATTGAATCCCCCAAGCTCAATGCCAAGAAATGTATAGTTATCCCCTTTGGGAAAAATATGTACCCGTGAATTACCATATAGGTGGCAGTACGCTAAACACTGAAAGTGTGATAAGAGACTTAGGAACACAGGTGGACAGTGGGACACAGGTGGACAGTTGTCTCACCTTCGATAACCACATCGGCACAACAGTCACAAAATCCTTCTATGTGGCACACCTCATCACTAAGGGCTTTTCATCCAGACAAAAGGAGGTCATTGTCCCACTGTACTCAACTCTCATTAGACCCATTATAGAATACAACACCCAGTTTGGTATGTACCTCTCGAGACATCTGCAACAACTGGAAAGGCCGCAGAAATACCTCACTAAAAGAATCACAGGCCTAAAGCAGATGCCCTACGCTGACCGCCTTAAAAAACTTCAGCTATACTCTGTCACATATCGTCTACTCAGAGATGATCTCTGCTTAACATACAAGGCCATGTCAAACCCAAAGCTGTTGGACATGCTACACTTAAAGAAATCCCAATCCCTCAGAGCCACATGCTCCAGGGATCTAAAGCTTTTCATCACAATAAACAAAACATGTTGGAGGGATAGGTTCCTGACCCAGAGACTCCCCAGACTCTGGAATAGATTGCCCATACATTTCAAGTAGAGTGCCTCTTTGGCCCTCTTCAAAAGGAACCTTGACGATTGGATGGGAGAAAGGAAACTCTGAGATACTGCTTTAGCAGAGGATGAGAGAAGAGGGGAGGTTCTGTGTTTTAATGAGCTGAAATGGCTGAGTCATGGATTTTTATGGAAGAAAAAGATGGGCCCTTGTCAATCATCTCAGTTAAGTATTGCAAAATCTGAGGAATGTTGGGCACTGCTGTGTTTATCCCTCGAGATTGATTCCAGGCACAGAATCTTTTCCATTTGTCAGCATACAATTTTCTAGTGCTAGGTCTTCTCTCCTCCAAAATGGCATCCATCACAGGTTTGCTGAGGGATGCTAAGGGTGAAATTAGGTGATTATCCATGCTGCAAGATTCAAAGTTTGGAGCTGAGGATGCAGAGTTTGGTTATTCTGCTGAGACAGCAAGGAAGATGTCTGAGGAAGGTGCCACGGTGAAATGTGTGACATGCTGCGCAGGAGTGGGTACCAGTGTTGGTGAGGCCAGTCTGGAACAATCAAAATAATTTTTGGTTTGTCCTGTTTGACTTTTAGTAGAACTTTGGAGAGCAGAGGCAGAGGGGGAAAGGCATAGACTGATAGGTTTTTCCAGCTGAAGGACAGAGCATCCACTTTTCAGGCTTTTTTGTGATGAGTTCATGTGCAAAATTTGTCCAACTGATAGTTCTGGGGTGAGGCAAAAAGATCTATGTCTGGGCTCCCCCATTTGCGTGTCAAAATGTTGAAAATCTGTGGTTCCAGTCTCCATTCGTGTGGGTCCATGACATTTCTGCTTAGTTCATCTGCCAGAGTATTCAGCTTTCCTGGCAGGAATTGAGCTAGTTGTACTTGATAGCTCAAGGCCATGTTCCACAATGCCATGGCTAGTCTGCACAGGGGGTAGGAGTGTGTACCCCCTGCTTGTTTATGTACCACATAACCGTGGTGTTGTCCGTCTTTATCAGTAATCGTCATGGATGAAGGTAGTCCTTGAAGGCTGTCAGTGCATTCTATACAGCTAGCATTTCTTTTTCCTTTATATGAAGGTGCACTTGATTTGGGCTCCATTTGCCCTGAATACACTTCCCTGCCAGATGAGCCCCCCATGCATAGTCTGATGCATCT
This sequence comes from Protopterus annectens, assembly GCF_019279795.1. Taxonomy (NCBI): domain Eukaryota; kingdom Metazoa; phylum Chordata; order Ceratodontiformes; family Protopteridae; genus Protopterus; species Protopterus annectens. Next base: position 683,124,880 of record NC_056748.1, read on the forward strand.
GTAGTTAGGGTTTGGGTGACAGGGGGTGGTGGGAATGGCAGTCCCTTGTTCTGGTGGCAGGCCACTGCCCACCATAGGAACTCTAGGCACAGGCAAGGTATAATAGGAATCATTGTTTCCAGGCTGTGACAATGCTGACTGTACAGACTTTTTAAATACCTTTGAAGTTTCCTCATATGCAGTCTTGCATATGGAATTAGAAGAATGCAGGAGGCCATGAACCCCAAGGCTTGCAGTATTTGCCTTGCAGAAAGCAGGGTTTTTGCGGCCACCTGTTTGAAGTAAGTCACCAAATGAATTTGCTTTTCTGGCATAAGTTAAGCCATCTGGGCAGTTGTATTCAAGCTTGCACCCAGGAATGTAATTTTTTGAGAGGGTACCAGTTGTGATTTCTTTTCGTTTATAGTGTACCCTAGACAAGTTAGAACCCCTTTTTATAAATGCCAGATGTTTTAGAAGAATGTCTTTGTTTTCTGCCTGAATTAGACAATCGTCCATGTATGGATATATTTGAATATTTCTTTGCCTGCAAAATGCAATTACTGGAGCCAGGCACTTTGTAAAGACCCTGTGTGCAGTAGATAAGCCAAAGGGCAGTGCAGAGAACTGGTAATGCAAGTAGCCTACTTTGAAGTGGAGGTATCTTCTGCAAGATTCCCTGATTGGGATATGCAGGTAAGCCTCTTTTAAATCTAGAGTTGCCAACCAGGCATGTTTGCCTAGCATAGTAAGTAACTGGTGAAGAGTCAGCATCTTGAATTTTGGAATGTCCAGAAAGGTGTTAAGTCCAGAATTGGACGTCATGATTTGTCTTTTCTGGGTACCAGGAAAAGTCTGGAATAGAAACCTTGTCCCTTTTCCTTTTCTGGTACTGGTTGAATAGCCCCCATGTTCATGAGGGAAAGTACTTATTTCTGGGCCTCTGCCCACTGATTTGGGGGCAGGTCTGGCCATCTGTTTGGAGTTGGTAACATGTGGAAATGAAATCTGTGTCCCTGGGATACTATATTTAAAACCCATTTGTCCTGGGTTATAAGTTGCCAGTTTTTTGCATGAAGAGCCAGTTTTCCCCCCAAAGGGGTGGCTAAAAGGTAAGTGCTTGGTAAGTCTAGAGGAAAAGTCATTGAGACTGCTTACCATAGGGAGGTGTCTTGTTGTTTCCAGATTTTGAAGAGGTGGCACCCCATTGCTTAGTTCTGAAAGTCCCTTGGGACTGAAATCTGGAGCCTTTGGAATGTCTGGGTTTAACTTGAGTGGCTCTCGAAGGAACTGGAAAGGACCATTTCTTAGTACCTACAGTTTGCATAGATTTAGCTTTATCTTCCAACTTTTTTAGAACTTCTTCAGCCTTATTACCAAAGAGACGGTCCTGTTGTAAAGGAGCATCCAACAATTTTGCTTTAACATGATCAGGCAGAGATTGCTCTTTGAGCCAATCATGCCTCCTTAGCACAGACCCAGTTACAGCAGCCCTGCAAGAGGCCTCCAAAGAATCAAAACCACATTGCAAAGTATGTTTGCTAACTTGTTCAGCTGAATGCAATAGATCCTGTAAATCTTTATTTTCCACACAGACAGAAATCAACATAATTTTCCGTTTAAGCAGTCCCATGATGTGCTGCTGATATTTTAGCATATGGAATTGACAGTTTAAAGCCTTGATTGCCAAGGTTGCAGAAGTGTAGACCTTTTTACCCCATCTATCCAGCACCCTGGAATCTCTATCAGAAGGGGTAGGATTTTTAGCAGTAGCAGCCTTAATGCCTTTGGGGCCCTGAGAAATGGTTTCAGGATCCGCAACAGGATTTTTGAAAAGGAATTTGTGGGAGTCAGGAACACTGTAGTATCTGTCTGGCTTACAAGGAGCCGGAGGCAGAGAATCAGGTGCCATACTAGATTCGGAAAACACATCATCAACAATGTCTAGAACAGGAGGTATAGCCAAAGGCCTATGCTGAGTTAGAAGAAGAAAATCCCTAAGCCTCTTTTTAGATTCAGAGAAATCCTGACTTTCCCAGTGGAAATGTTCCCTTAAGGTATTTAAAGTTCCCAAAAAGAAAAATCCTCAGGGGGAGAAGCAGAAGGAATGGAATCCTCTGCATCAAAGTCCTCATAAGTAGGTATAGACAAATCCTGTTCATTAGAAGAGTCAGAAGAAATAGAATCCTGTTCAGAAGATTCATAGTCAATTTCTTGCCTAGGCCTCTTTGAAGGGGGGGGGGGGGTTGGCTACCCCTGATTAGAGTAATTAAATCTTCAGCCATTTTGATCATTTGTTTTTTAGGCATAGGTGCCTGCACATGTGGCCTAGGTGTCAGTTTTTAGACATAGTTTGAGATTTTGGCCTTAATATTGAAGATGGCGTCGGTTTAATATGCAAATCTGTAGGCCTGAATACACCCTCAGAAGCCGGTTCCTGCACAGTGGCTTCAGACCAATCCAAGGTAGAGACATCCACGGGTTCCATAACTGAAGCATCTCGCAGCATACCGGACTCCGAATGGGTCTCAGTAGAGGCCTGCTTATCAGAAGTAGTGGGTATCAGGGGCTGCAAAAGCACCTCAATGAGTACCAGCAAACTGGTGACTGGCTTAGGAGAAGCGTTGTCAGCAGTGTTGAACCTCAACAGCCTGTCTCTGTCCTTTTCTTTGTGTTTTTTAGGTATTCCGGTAGTCGGATTGTTAACCGTCATTTCTGGATAATTAAACCGTGAACCAAAATATTTAGAAGCAAAAATGTACCGACAACAAATAGAGGGTTAAATAAAGCACAGAACTGACAACAAGGTACGTTGTGGTCAGGGCCTAGGCAAGGAATACAGTACAAATGAAAATCCTTGTGAGGTATTTGCTTCCCACAAGTAATACAATTATTAACTTTTACTGACATCGGTAAGGAGCAAGAAAAAGTTTCCCCAACGGGGTACTTAGCTTTTTAGTTGAAGACTTTGGTTCTGAAACTCGAATATGAAAATTTCAAGAGTCAGCCAACCAGCACTTGCAAACTGCTTCTGCTTTGGACACCACGCGGCAAGAATGACTGATTTAATGGTGTTGGCTGCATGTTTTATACCCCTGACGACCTAACATCATGGAAGAAGGGACAGCAACCGACGCAGGACCTGAGACTTTGTTAATCAGGCAGACTGAGGGCAACCTGCCAGCAGATTACCCAAATGTAATTACTGCAACAGTGAAACACGAAGAACATGATAATGAACATTGAATAGTGTTGTGCTTGCCGGGGCAAAAATAAGAGATGTGAGACAAGTCTTGGACTGCCTTAATGTAAAGAAATATGGATCTGTTTTTATTCATGTTGGTACAGATCTCATGCACAAGGACTCTCTGACAGTTAATATGGTACTTACAGCCATCTTAGATAGCATAGCTTGTATTGGTGTCAGAATGCATTTTCCGCAAATCACAATAGGCCGCGGTGGTGCAGAGGTTAGCGTTGTCACCTCACAGCAAGAGGTTCTCCCGTTCGATTCTCGGCTGGAGAACCTTCTGTGTGTAGTCTGCATGTACTCCTTGTGATCGATTGACATTTAAAGACATGCAGGTAGGTGCATGCCTGAATGAGTGTGCCTTCTTTAAAGGCTGGGTGTTGGGCTGGCACCTCAGCACCGTAAAAATCCATTGCCAATCATTAGCGGACCGGAGTTGCACTGTGGAGACCCCTAAGTGGGAAAAGCTGAAAGACATTACTTTTTTACATATAGAAAAGATAGTTAGGTCACCATGAATGAACAGTTTTTTTTGGGGTAAATACCTACATGGAAAAATGTCCAATTTTAAAAAAACGGAAAAGTGTACAGCATCCAAGCAGAGTTTTGGGCACACATGTTCAGACAGGATAGTATGCATTTATCAAGATCAGGTAAGAGAATTTTTGCAGCAGATATTTTGAAATATTTGACGAACACTAGGCAAGATGTTTGCCAAGTTGAAAATTTAACAGTTATCAGCAACATTTGATGCATCTCTGATGGTTGTTAATGCTAGGAGCATGACCAATAACATTTTTATTGGAAAATTTGCTATGTCTTCACAAGACTGATGTTATTGAAACTTGGTTAAAGAACAATGACTAGAAACCAGTTCTGTCAAGGTATAAATGTTTTACTTAAACATTCTAACAAAAAAAAAAATCAGGTGGAGATGCTATGATAGGGATTAACGATAGTTATGCGACTTGTGATTATTACATGTTCAGTGATAACACCAATAATAAAGACTGTGTAACTGTGACAAAGACAACCCTAGAACATATAACAATTGTTGGAGTGTATACAACGCCAAAGTCAAGTGCCGATGACCTGGAGGAATTCATACATTTCTTGCATGAAACACAGGAAGGAAGAATAATATTAGCTGGAGCAGTGGCGGCTGGTGACTTCAAATCACAGGGGGGCTGCAGGAGACGCTGAATGGGTGGGGTCAAAGGGAAAGGGGTGTGGTCAACCATAAAAGGGAGGAGCTATGCACAAAACCACAAAAAACTAACTTTAATTAAATACGCTTCCCTGGGTGGCAAACCATCATTATGAAAGTCCAATCAAGACAAAAATAAGTGTAGAAGAATAAAAATATTTCAATGCATTGGCTGCACGACAGCTTACTTAATATCTAGATGGAAACAAAAGGTTGTGAGGCATGAAAAAATAAATTACTTTTTAAATACATTACTGGAATGCCAGTCAAAATCAAGTATAAGAAAAACCAGAAGCACTCAACTCAAACCACTTCTCCTTGCACTGCAGTTCTAATCATAATATATTCAGCTTTATTAAAGTACCAAGCAACATGCTGAAAGTAGAAATCTATGTGATGCCCCCACTTGTAAAAATGTTTCTTATCCAAAAAAGACCTGCTGCCTGACAACTTGTTTCATGGGGAAAACATGATAAAATTAAAAAACGAAAAGCAAACAAGAAACAAGCTCAAGATACATTGCTTAAAGGATTACTGTATGGGTTATGGACCACACATGATTGGCATTCTGTTTAGTTTACGGGTAAAGTCTGTAGAGATGACTGGAAGTCTCCAACAAGTGTAATGAGCTTTAAAATAATGGAATCCTGTCCTTTAATACCCAAGGCTTATACATTATCTAGTCAAGTATTCTCTGCATGGCAACAACAGAAAGGCTTTCAATGTTGGCAATTCTTTAACAGTATGCTTATTAAAGATTACTTGCATCTTACGATGTCAGACAAGCTTACCTTATGGTCATTAAAGCATTGCTACTTAAACACAGAGCAACAGGCACTTTGAGTAATAAGCATAAATCTGAGTAATAAGCATAAATCAACAGTACAAAAATATGACAGAAACCAGACCATTCTGCAAAATCAAGGACAGATGAAAAGCCACTGTAGTACTTATGCAGTGTGTCCTCCCCATCCAAGGTAGATGCAACTACTCCTTGCCTTGCTTGGACACATCCAGAGTCACTACATGGGGGAGTGGGGTGCAACAAGCATGTCACAATTTGAAATCTCTCTGGCTGACTGTGATGGCCCTGACACATTTGTCATACCTCTCAACCTCAAGAGCAAGAAGTCTGGACAAAGCCATACACAGAAGTCTCAAAGGCACAACAATAAGGACAATTTTTAAATATTGCTCTAATAAACTTAGAAAGATAATAGAATAGGTCTTGCATTAGTATGAATTTTCTGAAGGGTATAAAATCTGAAACTCAAATGTCTGTCATTTTCTAACTTCAGTCTTTAGTGATTTGTCACTAATTTGCCAAAAAACACAATTTTATGAAAAATGGACCAAAAATGTGATGCAAAAATATAAAATAGACACACAATACAGCTGCTACCTGTCAAAGAAGGGACACTTTAATATTAATACTGCTACCTTGAGCAGCTGACAAAATAAAATAATCTACATGCATTTCAAGTAATCTATAACTTTGATTATTACAGTTATTTCTTAATTGAAACCCTCCATGTTTTCTTCCAAAATTGCTATTTTGCGGAGGGATTATTAGGGGGAAGAGCAACATTTTGAGCCAAAAATTGGGGACAGTTGAGAGGTTGGCTATGCCTAATTCTATAAAGCAATTTATTTGCATGTACCTCTCAACCTGTTAATGCAGTAAATCTGAACAAGGCCAAATATATTGGGGGCACATATAAACAGTACTAAAAATTGCTCTCGTATAAATTGAGACAGTTGATAGAACGGCTCTTTAACATGCATTTTTATGAAGGTTATGAAGTCTGAAACTTATTATTTAGTGACTTCTGGCAAATCATTTAGGAATTAAAACTACAAATTTTATGAACAACAAACCAAAAATAAGAAGCAAAAATCTATTCATTCTTTGAAAATCTGGACAGTTGGGAGGTATAGCTCAGCTGGGCCTGTCTGAGTTTGCTGCCCTTCTCCCCCCTGACAAAATAATGGTTGAATGGAGCCTCTGCAGCCATTCCAATGAACCATTACTTGGCTATTTCACTCCATTTACCATAAACACTAATGTGCATACTGCTTTACTTCAATGATGAGTTGGACTTCATTTGAAAGTTTTATTTTGTATTTTACAGCACAAACATTAAGTCATCTGTTAAACAAAGCAATGCAGTCTCACAATGAAAACTTAGCATTAAAACTTCTCTGCCCTTGAAACTCACATTCATTGAAACAGCATTGAAACCCACATTCAAAGAAAATACATTTTGCCAGTGGCAGATAAAGATTAATTTTGGGCTGTTTTCGAATCATAGGCCCCTTGCATATGAAACATACATGTGCTCTTTGATACACCTTCCTCATTGTACTAAAATTATATTCCTTGTACAATACAGTACACTTGTTAGAGGGTGTTTTAAATTTGTTTTGAGCATTTTTCCAGTAAGCAATGAAACAAAACATATGCACCCATAATGGCAAAACTGCCCAGTTGAGAACATTTATCATAAAAAAGTCTACTCAGACTTCCACAGTCCACCATTATTAGTAAATATACACAATTCCACAGTCCACCATTATTAGTAAATATGCACAATTCTACAGTCCACCATTATCAGTAAATATGCACAATTCTACAGTGCACCTTTATCAGTAAATATGCACAATTCTACAGTCCATATTCAGTGAATTCAGTTCTTGCCATAGCTGTCAACCTTAGCACAAAAACCTGGACGAAGCCAATAATGGGGGAATACAGTCCCAAAAATAGGGACAAATTTAAAATATTCATCTTATAAACTTAGAAAATTGCTAGAAAAAAAGGTTGTGCTACTATGTATTCTGAAGAACATGAAGTTTGAAATTCAAATACCGGTCAATTTTACTGCGGACAGAACAAAAACAATTTTCAGCAGAGACGCAGGGATTAATACTGCAGACACGTCTTTGTAAAATGACAGGGCACCAGAGCAAATCCACACAAACACAGGGAGGAGATGCAGACTCCACACAGAAGCCACCCCAACCAAGAATCAAACCAGAAAACCTATAGCTGTGAGGCAACAATACTACCACTGCACCATCAAATCTGCAAGGAATCACTTGATAAGCGCTAACTCTCTAATATCCTTCTCCTCCTTTAGTTGCATTTTCTTTTACTGAAAGTATAGATTTTACTGATCTACTCACTCTTTTTCTGTATATTTCTCTTTTCTCTTTTACTCTCCTTATTTAACCTTCCTATAAAATAATGTGAAATAAGTTTAAACTTTATTTTTATTGTGTGAGAATGAGGAATCCTATCATACTATGTTATGTTAATATTAAATCCTATGATGTCTTCCTGCATATTTGCATATCCCCCCTCCTTCTCCTTTTTACCTCATTCATTTTTTGTATATTATGTAACTGTGTTTATATCTATGTGGAGCTTTTCTCCCCGGGCCTCTACTGAAAATGGAAATATATCCAGTTGGACTAGCCCGGTTAACAAATGTAAAATAAAAAAATAAAAAAAAATTAAACATTCAGAAACCTGAAGTCTGAAATTCAAATGCCGGTCAATTTTACTGCGGACAGAACAAAAACAATTTTCAGCAGAGATGCAGGGATTAATTCTGCAGACACGTCTTTGTAAAATGGCAGGGCACCAGAGCAAATCCACACAAACACAGGGAGGAGATGCAGACTCCACACAGAAGCCACCCCAACCAAGAATCAAACCAGAAAACCTATAGCTGTGAGGCAACAATACTACCACTGCACCATCAAATCTGCAAGAAATTAAACATTCAGAAACCTGAAGTCTGAAATTCAAATGCCGGTCAATTTTACTGCGGACAGAACAAAAACAATTTTCAGCAGAGACGCAGGGATTAATACTGCAGACACGTCTTTGTAAAATGGCAGGGCACCAGAGCAAATCCACACAAACACAGGGAGGAGATGCAGACTCCACACAGAAGCCACCCCAACCAAGAATCAAAGCAGAAAACCTATAGCTGTGAGGCAACAATACTACCACTGCACCATCAAATCTGCAAGGAATTAAACATTCAGAAACCTGAAGTCTGAAATTCAAATGCCTGTCAATTTTATTTAACATTTGTTAATCAGGACAGTCTGACTTGGAACAAAAACTATTTTCAGCAGAGGCCCAGGAAGAAATAATGCAGACATGTCTTTGTAACATGGGAGGACACAAAAGCAAACCCACACAAACACAGGGAGAAGATACGGACCCCACAAAGAAGGAACCCCAGCCAAGAATCAAACCTGAGAACCTGCAGCTGTGAGGCAACAATGCTACTACTACACCATCAAATATCAAGCATTGCAACATTTACAAACCACAGATATTATGAGGAACAGATCAGATCAAATATGAGGCAAAAATCTGCAATTTTTTTTACAAATGGTGGTGGGTAGGGAACTCAAGTCTTTAACACCTGCATACAGGGTACAGGGTTCAAGCCTGAGGTATTCCCTACCACACCACCATGAGCACCTGGGGCATTTTCACACCCCCCCCCAGTTAAAAGCACCAGCTAACACCCCCCCAGTTAAAAGCATCAGCTAACACACCCCCCAGTTAAAAGCACCAGCTAACACACCCCCCAGTTAAAAGCACCAGCCCCCCAGTTAAAAGCACCAGCTAACACACACTCCAGTTAAAAGCACCAGCTAACACACACTCCAGTTAAAAGCACCAGCTAACACACACTCCAGTTAAAAGCACCAACACATAAAGTAAAATGCACCATACACTTACCTGTCTGTTCTCCATACCATATCCTGCCCGCGCAATACTCACAAAGACCCGCGAGATCCCAGCAAAGCTCCATCCCGACGAGGTCCCAAGCTCCCTCCCGAGACTGTTCTGACTGCTGCTGTTGCAGTCCGGACGCGATATATCCTCCCAGCGTGTCTGTGCACTTTCAAAGTGCACAGACGTCTCCTTGTGTCCCTCTATGGGTCCTGCCGGACTGCCTTGAGCATGTGCATAGACCGACGGTAGTCGGGACTACAGACGTCTCCTTGTGTCCCTCTATGGGTCCTGCCAGACTGCCTTGAGCATGCGCATAGACCGACGGTAGTCGGCACTACTGCGCATGCGCGAAGTCTGCGAAATTTAAAAAAATAATTTTTTTTTTGTTTTCTTTTTTAATTTTTAGTTTGAGGGGGCTGCAGTCCGGCAGCCCGATGCCACGAGCCGCCCCTGAGCTGGAGACTTAAATTTACAAGAAACAGACTGGTATAATATTGATTCAACAATATTAGTAAGGAAATTAATTCACTACATATGTTCAGGAACAAGAATTCCTTCAGATTGTAATAAAACTTAGCAGGGAATGGAACATACTAGACATTGTTTATGTTCCTAAAGAAATTACTGTTACATGAAGTCAAGTTTTGACACCACTGATGTGCAGTGATCATGGGGTTATAAAGGTTAATTTATTGCTAGATAATTCTGCCAAACTGAAATCTAAACCAATGCACAGAAGATTAGTTACAGATTATATGGAAGCAAAACAGTCACTATGTAATATTAAATGGAGTGAAGTGTTCAGTGGAAAAACTGCATATTGAATGTGGAAAGTTTTGAAAGAGAAATTGTTTCAGTACAAAAAATCACCCCAAAAATGTTGATCATCAGGATCTAGGCATACAATGTTGGGGGGTATATTTCCATACAAATAAGGTACCTGATTAAGGTAAGAGGCAAAAAAATATAAGCAGTGGAGGAGAGGTCAGACTTAATAAACTGAAATAAACAAGCTGGACAAACTAAACAGTGTGAGACAAGAACAAGAAAAATGTAAAGAAATTTTTTATAAAGAATTGAGAATAATACAAAATCTTTTTTTACATACATAAGGTGTAGAAAGAGTAAAGACATACAATTTGATGTAATGTGTGTAAACTCTAAAATTTATTCTCAGGCAAAACAGTTTATAGTTATATTTACAAAACCATTTGGCTCCACAAAGGCGGTGATAAGTCAACCTACTGACATCCAGGTAACCTCAGATACTGTAATAAAATTATATTATATTGAAAAAGAATGACGCAAACTGGATATAAGCAAAGCACAGGGAGGAGACAGGATTAGTTATAATGACCAGAGAAAACTTCAGCAAGAATTTCAGTACTATTGTATCTATTATTTACCAAGTCATATTAATACAAGGAGATTCCTCAAGATTGGAGACACATGCTTATTAAACCTGTCTTTAAGGGAAAGGAAGACAAACCTACAGTCATTGAGATCCTTAAAAAGTCTGCTTTCATGATCTGGAAAAAATTATGACGAAGGTAATATTGGGTAAGTTATTGTCAGAACTGGATAGGCTGAGACTTGAAACCATGATGTAATTTATATAGATTTAACTTCAACATTTGACAGGGTCATACACAAAACAGTGATCAATAAATTAGAAAGTACAGTTGTGTACACTTACCATAAATGTAGATGTTCGAGTGTATTGCAATCATCACATTTGGGTTATCTGCATGCAGGTAGCCCTCAGCTGGCCAGAATACCAGAGTCTTGGGATTTCTGCGTCGGATGCTGTCACTCTTCCATAACGTCAGGTCGTCAGGTGTATAAAATATGCAGCCGACGCCATTACATCAGTTTTTCTTGCCCCAGAGATCAGGTGCCCCCAAAATAGGAAGCAATTATATGGTATGGAACACCCCCAGCAAAAAGTAAATACACATGGTATAAGATGTGCTAAACCAAAATAGGACAGGTAGAAGCAAAGAGAAGTCAGGGGGCTGGAGGGAGAGTAACCAGGACTGCAACAGTGAATACACTCGAACATCTACATTTATGGTAAGTGTACACAACTGTACTATGTTCTTCATCTTTCACTGTTACAAGTCATCACATTTGTGTTGATTCCCAAAGCTAAGGAAGGGTTGAGGCAGTTAAGAAGCATTAGGGCTGGCAATCAGGCCATGTAAGACTGTTGTGGCAAATCCAGCTCTGGATTTAGAAAAGATAGAAAAGCTAGGTAAGTGGTAATGCTTGGTGAAAGTGTGTACAGAGCTTCAGGTTGCAGCTTCCAGGATGTCCCTAGTAGGGACTCCCCTGAAAAATGCTCTAGAGGGAGATGTAGCCCTAGTGGAATGAGTTCTGATCCCTTATGGGTTAGGTTTCCCATGGTGCTGGTAGCAAAAATGGATGCAGTGTGCTATCAAATTAGAAATGGTTTGCTTTGAAATGGCCTTGCCCTCTGCCCCTGCAGCGCAGCTGGTAAGATTTTCTGAGAGGCTTAGTCCTGTCCAGATAGAACCTAAGCTGCCTGTAAATGTCCAGGGAATGCAGAATCCTTTTCCCTTTATTCTGAAGATTAAGGAAAAAAGTTGGCAAATGAATGAACTGGTTTAACGCCACACTAAACACCACCTTGGGCATATAAGATGGGTTAGTCCTGAAGGAAACCCTGCCCACATAGAAGACAATGAAGGGTTCCACTGCCATAAGGGCCTGCAATTCAGACACTCTTCTTGTGAAGTGATGGCTAGAAGGAAAGCTGTTTTCCATGAGAGGAATTTCAACTCTGCTGTAGCAGCAGGTTCAAAGGGTGGAAGTGTGAGCTTTTCCAATACAAAGTTAAGGTCCCAGGCTGGAGTGGAAGCTCTGCTGGGGGGAGGTCTTAACTTTTTGGCTTCTCTCAGGTACTGTTTTACCAGAGGGTGAGAAAAGAGGGGTGGCTCCGTATTATAATAAGCTGAGATGGCAGAGGCATGAATCTTAACTGAAGAAAAGGATAGGCCTTTGTGGAGCATTTCTGTTAAGTAATCTAGTATATGAGGTTAGCTGGGCACAGCTGTGTCCATTCCTTGAGACTGGCTCCAGGAACAGTATCTTTTCCACTTTTCCAAATAGGATTTCCTAGTGCTAGGCCTCTTTGCCTCAAGAATGACATCCAGCACCTGCTTACTGAGGGTTGCCGGTGATGAGTTCAGGGGATTAGCCAGGCTGCAAGGTTCAGGGTCTGTAGCTGAGGGTGCAGAATATGGCCCACCTGCTGGGAAAGGAGGGAAGGAGTCTGAGGCAGGTGCTATGGTTGTAGCACTGCCAGACTGTGCAAAATAGGGTACCAGTGCTGGCTTGGCCAGTCTGGTACAATCAGGATTGTCCTTGGCTTGTCCTGTTTGATTTTTAGTAGACCCTTTGAGAGGAGGAGCAGATGGGGAAGGCATAGACTGAAAAGCTTTCCCAGGTGAAGGACAGGGCATCCACTTTCCAAGCTTGGCTGTGGGGAGTTCTTGTGCAATATTTTCTCAATTGATAGTTTTGAGGGGAAGCAAAAAGGTCCACCTCTGGTGTCCCCCACCTGTTCTTCAAAAAACTGAATATTTTGGGTTCCAGTTTCCACTTGTGTGGGCCAATGAGATTTCTGCTTAAGTCATCTGCCAGTGAGTTGAATTTGCCTGGCAGGAACTGGGCTTGTAGGTGCACTTGGTTGCTCAAGGCTGTGTTCCACAGAGCCATGGCTAGTCTGCAGAGTGGGTAGGAATGGGTCCCCCCCTGCTTGTTTATGTACCACATAACTGTGGTGCTGTCTGTCTTTACCAATAGCTGTCCTGGAAGAGTAAGGCCTTTGAAGGCTGTCAGAGCATTCCGTACAGCTAACATTTTTTTGATTGATATGCAGGTACATTTGCTTTGGGTTCCATTTGCTCTGAATGCACTGCCCTGCCATGTGAGCCCCCCAGGCATAGCCTGATGCATCTGTTGTTAAGGTTTGTGCGGCAGGGGGTAGAGTGAAAGGGAGTCCCTTGTTGTGATTGCAGGCCTCTGCCCACCAAGGGAACTCTGTCCTTAGGTAAGGAATGATAGGAGTTATTGTTTCCAGGTCCTGAGAATGTTGACACCAGAGACTTTTTAGGTACCATTAAAGTTTCCTCATATGCAGTCCTGCATATGGAATTAGTAGAATGCAAGAGGCCATGAACCTTAGGACTTGCAGTGTTTTTCTTGTAGATAGCCAGGTTTTGGTTGCCAGTAGATTGAAGTAGTTTGTCAAATAAATCTGTTTCTCTGGAGTGAGGAATGCCATCTGGGAAGTTGTGTTCAAGCTTGCTCCCAGGAATACAATCTGTTGGCTGGGTAACAGCTTTGATTTATTTTTGTTGATGGTGTACTCCAGTTAAGTTAGAATTCTCTTTACAAATGCCAGGTGCTGAACTAGCAATTCCTGACTGTCCGCCTAAATCAGACAATCGTCCCAAGTATGGGTAAATTTGAATTCTTCTCTGCCTGCAATGGCTGGAGCTAGGCACTTTGTGAATACCCTGGGCACAGTAGATAAGCCAAAGGGAAGTGCAAAGAACTGATAGTTCACAGAGCCTGCTCTGAAGAGTAGGTATTTCCTGCAAGATTCCCTTATGGGGATATGCAGATAAGCTTCTTTTAAGTCTAGGGTTGCTAGCCAGGAGTCCTTGGCTAGCATAGGAAGCAGCTGTTGGAGAGTTAGCATTTTGAAATTTGGAACCACCAAAAAGGTGTTGCGAATAGACAGAGCCAGGATAGGACACCAGGAGTTTTCCTTCCTGGGGACCAGAAAGAGTCTGGAATAAAAGCCTTGTCCCTTTTGTTCTGCTGGGACAGGTTGAATAGCCTTGATACTAAGAAGAGAAAATACTTGTGTTTGGGCCTCTTCCCACTGGTTTGGGGGAAGGTCCAGCCATCCGCTTAGGGTTGGGAGAGAGTGGAAATGGAATCTGTATCCCTGGAAAACAATGTTTAAGACCCATCTGTCTTGGGTAATTCATTCCCAGTTTTTGGCATGCAGGGCAAGTTTCCCTACTAAAGGTGCAAGCACTTGGGCAAGGCTCGAAGGAGATAAAGATAAGTCATTGTGCAATTTTACCATAGGGTGGTGGCTTACTACTCCCTGTTTTGGATGTGGGAGCACTCCATTGCTTAGACCTGTGCATAACCAGAGACTGAAGTCTTGGTGGTCTGCTGCCCCTGGGCTTGGACTGATAAGGCCTGGAAGGGACTGGAAAAGACCATTTTTTTAAAGGCCAATGCCTACTGAATCTAGGTGGCTGTACTTGTAAGAAATCTTTAACAGTTTGCATAGATTTAGCTTTCTCCTCCATTCTTTTGAGGACTTCTTCTGCTTTATTGCCAAATAGAGGCTCTTGATTTAATGATGCATCTAGTAATTTTGCTTTGACATGATCTGGCAGGTTCTGTTCCTTAATCCATGCATGCCTTCTAAGAACAGACCCAGTGACAGCAACCCTGCAAGATGATTCTAAGGCATCAAACTCACATTGCAAAGTATGTTTACCAACTTGGTTAGCAGAATTAATTAACTCTTGTAAATCTTTGTGTTCTGCACAGTCAGGAATCAACAACATTTTTTGTTTAATTAGTTCCATAATATGCTGCTGATACTTTAACATATGAAACTGACAATTTAAAGCCCTAATAGCAAGAGTAGCAGAGGTATATACCGTTTTACCCCATCTGTCTAAAGCCCTTGAATCCCTGTCTGAAGGGGTAGGATTTTTGACAGTTGTAGCCTTAATGCCTTTAGGTCCCATGGGAAATGGTCTCTGGATCTGCAGTAGGATTCTTAAAAAGGAATTTGTGGGAGTCAGGCACTCTATAGTTCCTGTCGGGTTTCCTGGGAGCTGGAGGCAAGGTATCAGGGGGAAGGCTGGACTCCAAGAAGACATCATCTACAATTTCCAGAACAGGAGGAATAGCTAGAGGCCTGTGCTGAGGCAAGCTTAAAAATACCCAGAGTCTCTTTTTGGACTGGGAGTATTCTTGGCTCTCCCAGTGGAAATGCTCTCTAAGGGTGTGAGAGTTTCCCCAAATGAAAAATCTTCTGGAGGCGAAGCAGAGGGAATGGAATCCTCTGCATCAGAATCCTCAAAGGTAGATAAAGGTATGTCCTGGTAATCAGAAGGATCAGGGTTATCAGATTCCTGATCAGAAGAATCAGAAGGAAAATCAGTTCTGGGTCTTTTTGAGGGGGAAGGCTGACATCCCCTAATTAAAGTAATGAGGTCCTCAGCCATTCTAAGCATTTGTTTTTGTGGCATGTGGGCCTTAGATTGCACTTTGTTCATCAGTTTCCTAGGTGCAGTGCAAACTTTAGGCCTGAGAAATTTGTTATTTTTGGTTTGAAACGAAGTTGTCAGTTTAATATGAAAATTGGAAGGCCTGAATACACCCTCAGAAGCCAGTGCCTGCACAGCAGCTCCAGACCTATCCAAGGTAGATACATCCGCAGGTTCCATAGTCGAAGAAGTATCTTGCGGCCTACTGGACTCTGAAAGGGTCTCAGTAGAGGCCTGCAAATTTGTAGAAGTGGGTTTAAGGGGCTGCGAAAGCACCTCACTGACTACCGGTGGACTGGCGACTAGCTTAACGTTATCATCATCAGCAGCCTTGGACCTATGCAGTTTGTCTCTCTTTATCCTTACATTTTTTCAGAAGTTCTGTAGTCGGATGGCTTATCGAAGCCATTTTGGAGTACGGAGATCGAGAGCAAAAGAATTTAGCTACAAAAATTGCCCGACAATGAATAGTTCGGGTGTTGAACAAGGCATAAAACCGACAGTGAGGGACATTGTGTTCGGGACCTAAACAGGTGACACAGTAAGAATGAAAATCTCTGTGAGGTATTTGCTTTCCACAGGCAAGACAATTATTAATTTTTTCTGACATTGGTTAAAGCAAGAAAAAAGGATCCCTAACGGGGTACTTATCTTTTAGAAGACTTCAGGTCTGTAACTTGAAAAACGAAAATTTCAGGAGTCGGCCGACCGGCACTTGCGAACTGCTTCGGCTTTGGGTACCGCACGGCAATAAAGATTGATGTAATGGTGTCGGTTGCATGTTTTATACCCCTGAAGACCTGACGTCATGGAAGATTGACAGTATCCGATGCAGAAATCCCAAGACTCTGGTATTCAGGCTGGCTGAGGGCTACCTGCAGGCAGATAACCCAAATGTGATGACTGCAACAGTGAAACACGAAGAACATCAACTAGGTATCAAAGTACTCTTGGTAAGATAGATCGTTACATGGCTTACAAATAGGACATGGCAAGTATCATACAGCAACTGGACAGGTAAATTTCTCGTTTATAGTCAGAGTGTCTCACAGGGCTCTGTCCTAGGCCCTTACTTATTTAGATTGTATCTTTTGGATTTAATTTTTTCATTTTCTATATGCAAATTACCTAACATTGAGTAAACTGATTAAATGTGTCACAGATATGTCATGTCTGCAAAAGAACTTGACTAAATTGACCATTTGGACACAGGGGAATAATACGCTGATAAATATAACAAAAAAGTACAGTTTTGTACCTACCATAAATGTAGATGTTCGATATAAAGTAGCAGGAGCTGACAACATGCCTTGTAAAACAGCTGTGGCAAACCAGCTCTAGTCTTAGAGTATTGGAATGAGGCCTAGGAAGAGAAGGACAAACCTTGGTCCAATAATTCAGTAAGATATTGAAGAGCCACAAATTAGGCTTACAAGAGTCCTTAGAAGTGGGTACCAGTGTTGCCGAGGCCAATCTGGAGCTATCGAAGGTTTTTCCAACTGAAAGACAGAGCATCCACTTTTTCTGCATAGAGGGTAAGAATGAATGCAAACTGAAAATCTTGGCAGTGCTGTGTCATACATTTTGAGATACCCATTGCAGCTTCCTCATATGCAGTTTGGCATTGGGAGCACAGAAGAATACAAGATGCCATGAACCTAATGCTTTGAAGGACTGTCCTAGTCATAGCAGACTGATGATGAGATAGTTGATGGAAGCAGTGACAGACTCTTTGTTTGTCCGGGGTTAAAAAGGCCATCTGAGCTGCTGTATTCAGTCTCACACCCAGAAAGCACATGTCTTGAGAGGGTACTTAGACTTATTTTTATTTCTCTTCCCCTAGGCATCTGTAAGACATCTTAGACATATATGATGCTGTAGAGATGCTGTCTTTCTTGGAGCCTTCTTGAGCCAGAGTCAGCCAGTCGCCCAAGTAAGGATAATGCCTTGAAGCCTGAAGTAAGCTATCACTGAGCCAGAACCTTTGTGAATACTCTGGGCTGAGTAGTGTATATAAGGGAGGGCAAGCAGCAGATACTGCAGAGAACTGATAATGAAAAAACCGCAGGTACTTTCTGCACTTAGCCTTATAGGCAGAATGTAGTAATTCCTGAGAGATCAAAGTCATCCAGTGTGATCCTTGCCCAGGAGGAAATACAGTTTGTAACGCCGTCAACATCTTGAACTGGGAAATAATAGATAAGTGTTGGAGGATAGATAAATCCAGAATTGGTCTCCACGCGGTTCCCCTCTTTTGTACCCAGGAACAGGCGCAGAATAAACCGAAGCCCTAACTGATAACATACGGGGACTGGAGGGGCTGATATGGAAGTACTGAGAGACCCTTTTTCTTGAGCTCTTTCTCTTGTGGAGAGGAACATCTGGCATGGCATTGTGTGGAAAGGCATTGTGTAACTTGTCAAAATAATATCATGAACAATATCTCTTGATCATCATGAATCTTCCTGATTTTGAATCCCAATTCTTTTGAAGAGACAACAATCAGACAAGGAAAGAGATTGGCTTGCTCCCGAAGGCAGCTGAAAAGCCAGAAAGGCTGGAGGACTAGCGGCATTTGCGAAGGACCCCCTGCTCCTCACTGAGAAGTCTGCTGTCTGAACTGGTCTGATTAGGCTTCAAACTACCCCTGCCCTCTCTACCCCTACCACGCCCAGACTACACCCCTAGATCACCCCTTCCATAAGCCCACCTAGTAGCAGGCCTTTAGCACTTCAACTAAAACACCTTTACTGCACTGCATCCACTTAAAATGTCTAACAGTAGCTTTGTTTTTTACCTTCCTCCATTTAGCCAAAAAACACATTCCAAACACAAAACATGCAAAATCATCACCAAAGGAGCATCCAAAATCAGCTGTCTTAACATGCAGACATCCTCTGATCCAGGCACGAGCATGAGCTGACCCTACAGAAGCCACCGCAGAAAGAGGAACAGGATCAAAGAATAGCATCAATATACCACTGCCACTGATGCCCACACCACTACCATTCATTCAATATCCAGCAATCCAGCATCAACACACACATTTATAGCATCAACCAATTTCAAGACCTTTTGCTTATTTTGTGAAAGAGATAATTTGATATGAAAGGATATGAAGCGACATACTCACTTCGGCTAGAGGGAAGAATACCCACTTTTCATATCTACACTCTATCCAGTGCTCCTTTGCTTCTGTCAGAGGGTACAGGATTTTAACCACAGAAGCTTTCCTTTACACCTAGGCCCCTTAAACAAATACTTATGGTCTCGCCTCTGGACTCTTAACAGCTACTTATGGGCTTCGGGCACCTATAAGTAGGCTTCAGGAGAAACAGGAGCTGGTCACCCAGGGTCACCTTCAGAGAAGCCTCTGGAAACATCCTCCCACCACATTCAACACAGGAAGATCCCTAAAATGTGCCCCTACAAGAGGAATAACTAGCTTTTTCTAAGCTCAGCTGTCATGTTGGAATTCCAGGCCTCCCATTTAAAGTGCTCTGAGGAGTCTCTGAAGAGTGAAATCCTCAGGAAGAGAAGAAGAAGGAGTGGGAACATCTGAATCCAAAAACATCAGACTCAGAATAGTGAAGGAGTGGAACTCTTCCAAACACCTCCACACACTGTTCAAAACCTCTTGCACTGTGTTCAACTATAAAGACTCCTCAGGTGCCGTTAGAGGCCTCTAATCAAGGGCATAGAACCTCTAATCAGAGTAAATATGTGTCTCTGCATAGAAGAGCCGAACAGAGTTAGAAACAGAGCCCACAGCCCTAGGAGAAGCCCTCCACAGAAGAGCTGGCAACAGAGAAGGAAGGAAAGCTACTAAGGAAGAAGGAGACCCTGGCTACCTCAGAAGAGAGCAGGCCAGACTGAGAGACCTCCTGCCCCAGCCTCCCTCAAGACCCCTGTGAGAGGGCTGAGACTGTCAGACCCTCTGCCTGCCTGAGACTCCTGAGAGACTCCCTGCAATCTAGGCTGGCTCCCCTGAGCCCTAGGGCATGACGTTTTGGACCTGAGCCTTCTTGCTGCAAAGTGTGTGCTGTCCTTGGCCCTCTTGATGATATTACTGCAATGCTTCCCACATCCATCGCATATTATATCAACAACGCTCCTTGAGCACCACTCAACCAATAATTGCTTCATCTAATAACATAGTACGCCCTAAACACAAGCTTAGCTCAAAATACGCCGCAATCACTATGCGGTGAGTGCTACACAATGTAAAGCAAGTTCCGTTTTCTGATCATCACAAGAAGGCTGAGCATTTCCCACACAATACACGCGCTAAATACTGTAGCCAACTCTGTTAAATATCTGTCCCAGAACTCTGTTTAGCCAACTCAAAACGCGCACCTGAAACTCCGGTTTCGCAAATGCATCGGCAAAAAGATGAAATCTCCGCGAAAACCAGTCTTCTGCAAGGACCAGACAAAAGACTGTTGACCACGCCTGTACCGCATGACTTACTTCCGCCAAAAACTCTGCAGTGACGGCGCCATGACCGACGCCAGCCTTATAGTCTGCTAGACGCCAAGGGAATCTAACATACTCTGGGTATGGGATACATACATTGAAAGGTGAATATTTAAAACAGCACACGGTGATTAAAACTGTAGATTCATTTAAGGACCTTGGTATATGGGTAGATTCAGGTTTGCATTTTTCTAGTTATATCAACCAATTGGTTAATGATAGTTAGAACTGTACATTTTAAAAGATTTATAAAGTCTAGGAAATCAGAAATGATGAAGTCACTGTTAGTTACATTAGACCCAAATTGAGTATGGAGCAACAATATGGAAACATTATAAGAAATTAAGCATTATCTTTTAGAAGCTTGCACCTGTCACCACTGGGCTTTTGGATATTGGCAAAGGCTTTTGCCACCCCCATAGTGCCTTTTTTAGGCAAGGCTCAAAAGTCAAACCCACCCCCATGGACAGCACAAGGAACAAGAAACTAAGGGTAATGCTGCTAAACGCCAGAAGTCTTAAACTCAAGATGCACACACTCAAAGCTCTCCTCAGTATGGAGAACATCGATATCTGTGCAGTGACAGAAACCTGGTTCAAGGCTCCAGAGAGCACCCCAGCACGACTAGGCTATACCTCATATCATGCTTTTCGGCCCCAAAAACCAGACCAAACCACAAAAGGAGGGGAGTTTCCATATTTATCAAGGATATCCACACCTCCAGGTTAGTGGCATTGCACGAAGTATCGGAGACCATCCATGTGCAACTAACAGTGGGCAAGACTGCTTTTCAGTTTATAGCATCCTACATACCACCCTCTCAAAGTCAGGAATACCACTCGGCTTTCCTGAAAACATTGGAGAACATGAAGATCTCTCCGAACACCATTATACTGGGCGACTTCAACTACCCAAACATTGACTGGGAGCACTACTCAAGCCCCAGCACCTTAGCCCAAAGGTTCCTGGAAATTATAAACAAGAGGGGGCAACTTACTAGACCTGATCATTACCAACATGGGGACTCTATGTTCCACACCAGAAGTATATCCCTCATTGGTAAGATCAGACCATAAATTAATTTCACTGGATGTCCACATCCCGACCCCACACCCAGCCCAGAAAACCACAGTGAAAAACTTCTCAAAAGCGAACTTCTCACTTCTCAAAACCGAGGTGGAATCCTTCAAGGCCCCAGGGCCAGTGGAAACTACGGCCCAAACTGAAGAATCCTATATAAATGCATTCTATGGACATCTCCAGGAATGCATGGATCATGCTATCCCAAACAAAACCAAGACCCAATCATCCAAAGGCAGGCGTCCAGTCTGGTGGACCCCTGCCATAAATAAACTGTACAACAGAAGGAGGAAGCTACTACATGATAGAGCAAAATCCCTAATAGGGAAGGCATCTCTGATCAGTACTAGCAAAAAATTACAATCCCTCATAAAATCCCTCCAAGGCCAGCTTCGAGAGAAAAATTGCACAGGACACCAAAGACAATCATAAGGCTTTTTTCAGTTATGTTAGAAACCTGGCATGCAACTCCCAGACTTGTTCTGAGTTGATTCTAAATGACAAAAGATACACTGAACCCACAGACATTGCCAATATCCTGGCAGACAGGTTCAGTGCAAACTTCTCCCCACCAAAAGAGCAAGTATCTATCCCGTCAGAGGGCTGC
This sequence comes from Protopterus annectens, assembly GCF_019279795.1. Lineage (NCBI taxonomy): Eukaryota > Metazoa > Chordata > Ceratodontiformes > Protopteridae > Protopterus > Protopterus annectens. The sequence goes on from NC_056748.1 coordinate 683,146,576, forward strand.
CTCCAAAACATCTCTGATGCTCAGGTGAAGGCTGCCCTCTCCAAAGCAAAAAACACTGCTTCCATGGGACCAGATGGCGTCCCAGGTTGCGTTCTACATGAACTCTAAGAGGAACTAATCCCTCAAATAAAACAGCTATACAATCTCAGCCTCACTACAGGATATGTGCCCACAGAATGGCGTACAGCAATAGTGGTCCCACTCCACAAAGGTGGAGCCTCTATGGACCCTGGAAACTATCGCCCCATAAGCCTGACTAGCTTAGTCTGCAAGGCTATGGAGAGATTCATCATGGAGCTCATAAACAAAGACATTGGGGACCTACAGACACTAGATCCTACCCAGTTTGGCTTTGTCAAGGGCAGATCCTGCCTTTTGAACCTGGTTGACTTCAAAACAGTCACCAAAGCCATAGATGAAGGGAAGGTAGTCCACACAGCCTATCTGGACCTTGCAAAGGCATTTGACACAATACCCCACTCGGGCATCATAGATAAGCTATCCAGCTTAAATATAAACCCCTATGTCACAAGATGGGTCGCAAACTGGCTCAAAGACAGAACCCACAGAGTGAGAGTTGCTGGAGCCATGTCAGACTCAAAACCGGTCACAAGTGGCATCCCACAGGGTTCTGTCCTGGGACCACTCTTGTTCGGTATATACTTTTCCGAGGTACAGGCAAATGTGGGAGGACTATGGCTCACCATGTTAGCAGATGACTGCAATCTGGGCACCATAATCAACTCTCCAGCTGACACAAACATCCATCAAAAAGGTCTCACAGAGACAGATAACTGGTGCCAGCGCCATGGATTAAAGCTAAATGCCAAAAAATGTATAGTCATACCCTTTGGCAAAAACAATGCGCCCACAAATTACCACAAAGGCGGAAACCCATTAAGTACAGAGAAAGTTATTAGGGACCTGGGGACCCAAGTTGATAGCAATCTCTCCTTTGAAAACCACATTGCCAAAGTGGTTAGAAAGACCTTCGACATGGCCCACCTCATCACGAAGGGTTTCACATCTAGATCAAGAGAGGTAATCGTGCCCCTTTATTCATCCCTCAACAGGCCTATGCTAGAATACAATGCCCCTTTTGGGATGTACCTTACCCGACACCTGCAGCAATTAGAAAGACCCCAAAAGTATCTCACCAAGAGGATCAAGGGTCTCAAACAGATGCCATATGCTGCTCGGTTAAAAAAACTCCAGCTCTACTCAGTTGCATACCGCCTACTTCGAGGCGATCTATGCCTGACATACAAAGCTATGTCAAATCCAGAATTAATGGACATGCTCCACCTCAGTAAATCTAAATCCCTTAGAGCCACAAGCTCGAGGGACTTGAACCTCAGCATAGAAATAAATAGAACTTGCTGGAGGGACAGGTTCATAACCCAGAGGCTCCCTTCGCTCTGGAATAGAATTCCAGTTCATGTGAGGCAGAGCACCTCACTGAATCTCTTCAAGAAGAATCTCGACAGGTGGATGGGGGATCGTAGGTTTGTCCCAGGGATTACTCCCGTGTCACTATTAGACAGAGGCACAGTAAACTAAACCTTAAAAAGGGCACAGTATACTCAAATCAAGGGGTGGCATAAGCCATACAGAATTGGGCTAGGCTTATAATTGCCCCAGGGCAGATAGCCTAGTATGAACCTATGAACCTATGAACCTAAGCATGAGTAAACTGGAAAGAGTGTCAGTGGAAATATACCAAGGGCATTCATAGATGTGAAAATTTAAGCTATTATGAAAGACTAAAATATCTGAACTTGTACAGTGTCTCACAGATATCTAAGAGGAGATCTAATTCAGGTACATAGGGCACTTATAGACAACTACCTTTGGGAATGCTTGGGTGGTGAACACCAAGTAGAGGAATATGCACAGTGTTACAGGGAAGAGGAAGTGTATAATTTTTTGTGGAAAATGTGGCAGCTTTTTGTTTTGTTTTTGTTTGTTGAAAGGCAGATGAGAAAGGATATTACAGGAAGGCAGCTGAAAGAAAGAAGGTAGATATACAGAAGCAGGGGATACAAACAATCACAAAACAAAGCCCAAAGGGGGAGATGTGGATACAAAGGGGGGGGGGTGTTGACAATGGCTATACTGACTGACAAAGGGAGGAAAAATTAAGACAGTAATGGATAGCAAATGAGATGGTGCTGAGAATGGGGTATAGGATAGACAGCTTGCTTTTGATATCACACTGTCTATGCTAGTCCCCAAAAGAGATCAGTCACCACTTAAAATGCCCACTTCAATAGGCTTTGCTTCATATAGTAGTGATGGTAATGCCAGGTAGTGAGAAACTCTCTACATCACACATGGACCTTTTCCCAGGCAACTATTGTGGGTTTTAAGCCACTGGTCCACTAATTCAACATTTGTCAATTCCTGCTAGTTGAAAAATTGTGACTCCTCTGGCATCATAACCAGAATGAACAAAAGCACTGGCCTCTGGTGAGAGACTATTGAAGGCTACTGGGAATATTCTTGATCACCTCCTACCACATGACCTCCATCCTCCAATGGAAAGGCAAACCTAGAGGCAAGCGTGTGATGGATGGGGTGCATGGTGAATAGGGACCAGTGCCACTCCACTGGCACAACCATGGCAGATGCTATACAAAATGATAAAAGTAAGTGGATAGAAATAAATATAAAAAAATAAATAAAAGAATAGCAACAAATTAAGAGTGGGAGACTATATAGAGGTAGATAATGAATGTGTTTGTGTGTGTATAAATATGTGCTGTTGCTCTGTTTTTTATTAACAGTCTTATGGGTATCTACTGATTTATTACACTGCTGCAAGGTATGCTTCTGTGTCAGGATAGATCTGATTAGGTATATAAACATAAATGTCCATATTGGATGATGCATATACACATATGCTGTGGCACTGTACCCATGGCAGGACTTGGTTGCTGGTTCATGGCTACAGTGGCAGGACGGAAAGATGAAATAGGACATTTTATTTATTTTACATTTGTTGACCGGGCTTGTCTAACTGGATGCATGTCCATTTTCAGTAGAGGCGCAGGGAGAAAAGCTCCAACACACACACACAATACAATACGGAATGTTGCAACAGTCCAAGCTTAAGACAGCTGTTGTTAATAAAAATACAATACTCATAGTGAGCATAAGACAAACAGTAAAGGTAATGTATGATAAGATGTCACTATATACATATATACATAGATTTAAATTGCAATAACATGGTCTTTTGGTTCTTTAAGGATAAGTCAGTACTTAGTACAGTAGAGTAAAAGGTGAAGAGTATTTCATTAGTATAAAGAAAGAAAGTTAGTCAGAGTTAGTACAAGGGGACACGTCATTCTGTGGCCCTCTGGGCATGCTGCATTCGACAAGATCAAAGACACACTATGCAAGCTTGGACAATGTGACTATTTATTCAGCCAACCATGCCTGTGATGCCAGGGTGGTTTACCTAATGCAAAGAAGCCTGGACCAGTGTCCACAGTGCAGGAATGCAGCAACATCCCTGCATCTAAGGAACAATGATGCAGTAGGCATGTTTTCCAAGTATGTAGATGCAGGCTTCTAATTGCAAATTAGGATTGAGCATATCTACTGAATATTTAGAAAATGCATGTCTGTATGCACACAGCATCATATATCTACTGGTTTTGCAAATTGCACAAAAACTTTTGACACAGGCATATCACAAAAAACTATGCTAACTATGCCGGTAAATACTTCTGCACTGCTCTGATATAACAAACTAATAATGTGACAGTAATTATTCTTCTACACATGGAAAGATGTTCCATTTTCCTTTGGTCACTGAAGTAGTGTAAGCATTGCTCATCAGAGCAGTTTACACCAGTAGCAGCTATCACCAGCCTGGAAGGATCCCGCTCCTGCATGTGTAACATGGTCTTTTCATGTCTGGCCTGTGATATTTCTTTGGTTGTGGGTGTGGCAGGGTAAGATGCCTCTGCACATACCTACAAAGCAGGATGCATGTGGTTACTAGATGGAGACAGTAATCATATCTTCTAGGATTTTCTGCTGTAGGCATTTGTCTACCTCACAGTTGTACACATACTGTTGGTGATCCTGTGACATATGAAGGTGCAGTGGTACTAGATAAACTTTATTTCATATGAGTGGTATACATCACTGGCAGGGAGGTTGTTGAACACTGGCAACCGTATGCTATAGTGGACCTTTCTCACCTCCACCATATGGTATGAGACAGCTGACTAGCCCTTATATCTACCTGGTGGCCAAAGTAAAATCTATTTTTATGGTCTCAGACACAAAATGCTACCACTTCCACACCAACACCCACTTTTGAGGGTACCTTGGGGTGTTGTGGACATACACGCAGATTGTGTCTCAGTGCAGAGACGGCCAGTTTCACATCTTACAATTTATGCTCAGGGAATACTACATCTGGGAGTATGGTTGATAAAGCCTGTAATCTTCATAGGGTTAAACACTTCTCCGATAGATGAGGACATATGCAGTTTGTGTATGCATCTCCTGTAGGTGTTCTAGAAGTGTTCATCAGACTGCATCACAGTACTGCCATCACCTGCTGAAGCTGTGTCTATGCACACCCAAAAACAAATATCTCCTCATCCAACAGCAACCCACTCATAAGGCAATGGAAAGAACAACCCTTCCCACACAGGCATTTTTGACTGCCGACACTCACCAGTGCCTCACAAACCCAGTGTTAATCCTCACCAACACTCTTACAAACACACACACACTAACCATTGTAGACACCTGTCATTGTCACGCTCCCCACCTGTGCATATGATTAGTACAGTGCCCTGGCCTCATTACTCTTAAGTGGGTAGTCTGATGCACAGTGTGGCCAGTTTATGTACCAGGTAACACAACGTAGGTGTAATATCACATCCATTTGTTTTGCTGTTATATGTTATGCTTATTCTGGACCACAAATACAAACCACATACAACCTCTTAGTGAGTGCCATCCTGTACTATACCTGACTTGCACAATGATACCCTGCAGGTGGGTCCACCACTGTCTTGTCATCAAGTATCACCTCCACTGATGACTCAGGGCCCCTTCCTCCAGAATGTCTCTGCCCTTCTATATTCATTTGCTTATCACCATTTTGTATAATACAGAATCCACTGCAAGCATTTAACTGCATGGTTCAGGGACACACTGCAGTGCATCAAATGAGACATCCTGATAACAGAAATTGTCCTTTAGTAGTCCAAACACGTGCTCAATATTAATTCTGGTCTGTGACAAGCGATACTATGTACATTTGCTACCATGATCTGCAGGTTTCTAATTTATACTATTAGCCATGGCTAAAGGGCATATCTGGCATCACCAATAAGATGGCCTTTTGGACCCCCCCCCCCCCGCTTAAAAAAAACAGCTGGAATAAATCACAGATACAAGAGTCATGGATACTGCTATAGACACATTCTATATATTCTTTTCTTGTAACAGGAACCTGTTTTTTTGTTTGTTTGTTTTTTTTTTTTTTAAGCGCAATGCTAGGGTAAAGTCTGGACTGATTTACTCCAGTGACCAATTTATCCAGAGTATCTATTAGAAGCACTGCAAATTGCAAGCTATCATCAGTAGTTTCTTAAACATGGAGAGGAGGAAGTAGAACTCTCTCAATGTCCAATGTCAGTGCCTTTGACAAAACGGAATAAGATGTATGCGTCTATAATCAAGGGCCTGCAAAACAGGAAGACATTCATGCATCAGGGCAGTCAGGAGACAATTTCTTATCTGCTAAGAATCTATTAATCAGTGTATGGCTGAATGTTTTCAAAGACAGATATCAGTCAAGAATTGTGAGAAGACAAGAACAGAGTACATTCTCTATCATTTTGAATAAATATCTAAATTATTTACCTAGCCTTATCTCTAAACTCTTAAGACCACATGTTCAGCTATAATGGTCTGTTGTCTGTAGCAGCCAATTGCAATTCATGAAGCACAAGCTTTAACTGTTATTTATTTGTTAAAGTAATTTGCATGGTCATGTTGAATCCTTTCCAGCAAACATACCAAAACACAAGGGTAAAGCTAAATGAAATATGTATGGGCCCTTTGGATTTGTCTATCAACCAGCATGATTTGGGGAGGAAACCAGAGCACCTACAGAAAAACTCAAGCAGATATGAGGAAAACATATTAATTCTACACAGACATTGATCAGAGATAAACAGCAAACCAATAACCTCTGAGACAGATATTCAGACAGATAGTAAATTGCATTCCAGTCCATTGTCGTTCAGCATAAATGGGATATGATAGGAACCAGGGTAGAATAATGCAGTCTGTAAAGATCATTGTTTTAAGACTCAAATTATATCATGAAAAGATAAAGCCTTGTTGTTCAATGAATGAGCCAGGTTACTCATGCAATCCAATTATTTTTTCAAAATCCCCCAGAAGCTCTTTCACACATGCTGGGGTATTTAAGAAAGGTTGGAACATGATTTCTTAAAAGTAGCAGTTATAGTGATATAGCAATACAGAGGAATAGTATATTTTCATTACATATTCAGCAGATTTACAAAAAGTTTTACATTTACACTGACTTAAGTTTTGCCCAATAGACAGACACATATGCATTAACGATATACTTAGTAAGAATACTCAAGTCTTCTAGAACTATCTTTCAGAGGTGGTCAACTGTCCACTTTCATGTCAAATGCTGGCAGCAGAATGAATATGTGCTTTTGGTTTAAAAAATACTTTTTAGCATTTTTTATCAGTATATTTGTGACGTACTTTTAAATTTTCTAATTAATGCTGGTTTATTAAGCACAAGAGCCGATTGGTTTGGATTTGGCGCCTTTTTGACTTTAAAAAGGTTGTTACACTGTTTTTATGTGTTTGTCTGATGAAGTCTAACTATTTGGGTAGACAAAAAGCACTTCACTGTATTAAAGTTCATTTTGGTGTTTCAGAGACTACACGGTGGCTGTTTTTGTGTTTTTCAAGAGTTTGCTGTTTCCTGTGGTTTTCTCAACTTATGCAAAGGTAATTACCTGACAGCATACATTTCTCATTATACAACATTAGCTATTTATCTAGTTAGTTATTGATTCAAGTTCTGAAGCTACTGGAGGTATACATAGGATGAACAGAATGCCATTATGTTTCCCTATTGATGCAAATATTAAAGTGGAAGCAGAATCGGTTCATATTAAAACACCGAACGGTGATTCATCGACACATATTCAGCGAACGCTGAAAATGTCGAAACCACAGAACAGCGATTTCATTCTCATGGAAAGAAATTGCTGTTCCAACCCCCCCCCCCCAAAAAAAATTAAACACTTCCAAAAACATACACAGATACCCTAACGCTAATTATACCCCCCAAAAAACACAGTAAACAACTAAATACACATATGCACGTAACCCAAACATACATCTAATGAAAAAAAAACAGTAAACATTTTAAAACATATGCACTTAACCCGCACCCTAACCCTAAGGTCAGTAACTATTGCACAAGCACGCTCGGGAGCTATACCGGACAAGGGACCACACTATACTTCAGAACAGCCAAAGCAATGAAGTGGTCAAGCGACTTCTTTCCCAGGAAAAGAATTCACTGAACAGCCGCTTTGCTGTTTTGCCTGTTCACCCTACATGTGTCGACAAAAACGCATTCGACAAAATGTGTTTATCGTTCTAAAAGGAACCCAAGCAGAATCTATACATTTTTATCCATAATAATCCTGCCAGTCAGTGATCATGTACAGCAGAGTACAGATTATCAATGGCTTTTCCAATCTACACTATGTGGTTTTATCAAATGTAGGCAACAACAGCATGAAAAATGTAAAAACTCCATAGTATAAAGATTAAAGAGTACCTTAAAACAGTTTACAATGCACCATAATTAAGAGCAAACTGTTTCCAGTCATAGACAAAGATCTGTTAAAACCTGTGTAGCAATTTCTAGCATTCTGAGTCTATCTATCCAACTGATTCTTAAATGTGGATATTGACTACTTACACTAAGAAAACAGACTATGACATTATCAGGAATAAGCACAAATGTCAATTATAAAAAAAGAAAATCTCACATTCTTTGTGATCAGGCAATATACCTGGTGGTTACCTTTAGAGATGCAAAGTTGAAAATGCCTATGAACTGTCTTTAACAAAATATATATCCCCACTATTTAGCAACAGAGTGTAATAGCAGAAATTCATCGACATGAACGTGGTTGCTCATGACACCATAAAGATTTTAAACTCATCAGCTTGACCAATATTCTATTTCACGTAATGGAAAGAGACACAATGAAACATACAAAAAGCTAATGAAAACCATCTTTTTTCAGATACGGAATAATATGGATTTCTTAAGGGGTATGTTTACATTTGAATCTTGTGACATCTCAAAGTGGAAAATGCAGCATTCGGTAAATGACTGTTAATGCTTTTATATACATTGATATCAAGTTCAGCACTACTTTGTGTAAGAGAATAACTGTCTAATTAACTACAACAAATGTCAACCCATGCATAGGTCAATAATAAAACATTGGTTGACCAACAATACCTAACATAAGATGAGTTACTTGTCCATTTAAATGTGGATTATTTACAATCGCACACTTTTTTTTTTACTATTTCATTCCTATTCAGGTTATTTCTGTCCCATACAAGGGTAGAAAGTGATATCTGTAAACCAAACATGCTAAGAATTACTTTAAATTAAGTGATACCAGCACTTCAAAAATGATGCAAAAATTCCCCAAGATTGCCTACCAAAAATATAAACCAAGTGCTTTATTAATGATCCCAATATTGGACTCAATAAATGTATCATCATAAGACTTGGGAAAGGAGATTTTGATTTGCTATTAATAATAATTGGATATGTTATACAAATGACACAATCATTAACATGCTAAAGATAATGTTAAATAACTATTTAAACCTGTACCAATATGTAAGCATCCAGTCAAAAAATAACATTCAACAAGTCCATGTAATTCTAAAAAGTATTGAGATTATATCACGACTATCCTCCTTACACTTCTGACCCAACCTTTATTGAACACAATGCTGTATTTTGTATGCTTTAAACATGCCTGTAAATAACCAGAAGGGATGCAATGAGTATTATAAAGCAGGACAGGTAAATTATACAATATCTTCAGAGATTATGGAATACGTTTTTGCATACATCAGCACAGGGTCACAGAAATCAAGTTTCTCAAAGTCAAGTAAGCATAAACTTGCCCAGAATTTTTCAGTCCTAATCTCCTACATTTATTCCATACTGAGTAAGAACTGTGTGCCTCTTGCCAAAATAGCATAAAGGTTAGTTTTTGTGGGACTTAACATTCATTTACATAAAAAAAATATTCATAGTTATATGTGGCTAAAGAAATAAAAAAAAAAGATTTAGTAATATTGACAAGTCAAAAAAGTGTTTATATATTTACATATATATATATATATATATATATATATATATTTACATATATATATATATATTTACATATATATATATATATGTGTGTGTATGTATCTCACACACACACACACACACACACACACACACACACACACACATATATATATATATATATATATATATATATGTGTGTGTGTGTGTGTGTGTGTGTATATATATATATATATATATATATATATATATATATATATATATAAAAAATTACAGAACTATATGAGAGAGAGAATAAATAAGAAAAGAAAATAATTCTGTATACAACTAAAACAGAAATTAGTGTTCTACAGAAATCATCTTGGCCAGATTTACAACTTAAATCCAATGGCTGAGTCACAACCATATGTAAGCAAACTGTAAAAAATATTTTTGTTTGCAAATATCACAAATGGGTCTAAGTATATTCTCACAAAAAAAACAGACGGTGCAAGAATCTTATTATGATAACTGCCATCCCTGCTTTCCTTTTCAAAATGTACACTTGGGGGAGATTTTGAAAGATTACCACAAGCAGCGGGTCCATTTCCAATTCTGAGACAGCCATACCACAGTGCTGTAACACAAAGAGGTGTAGCACCCATGGTAGGGTCTCTCTGTGGCCTACCATAAATGCTAGCTACTGATGCAGTATGAAGGTGCAGCCTGTGCTATTTTAGCCAAGAGGTCTCCCTCAGAAATGCCTGTGCTAAGGCTTGTATGCAGCCAGGTGATTCAAATAATCACTCGCCTGTGTATGTTAGCTTATCTACTCATGCCAATGAACAAAAACACTGAAGGTTTGCACTTGCCCATCATTTTGAATGGGTGAGATCATAATCGTTTAAGTGCTGGGGAGTTTAGCCAAGACGTAGTTGTGGAATTAGTGTGTGCATGCTTGAATCTGTGCACCTGCGGGATAGTAAATAAAGAGGGAGTGCTTATGCTGATGCAGTGCATGGGACACCAGATGAGTTTACCCAGGAAAGTGCCAATTTGCACTTGCTATAATAAATGGTGATCTAGAAATATGCAATCTAGCTGATAATGGGGTCTTTCTTTATTGGAGCTAACATATCTCTGAATTACATTTTCCAGGATCACGGAAATGGACACTTTTGGCCACTATGGTTACCTCTCACAGTGAAATTTGATCTGAATCTCTGAGTAAATTTTAAATTCATAGTGAGTTTAACCAAAATGATTGGAAAAGCATACATTTTCATAATCCGCAGCTTCAAATATCAGGGAAAATTAGTAGGGAAGTAGAAAATACATGGGAAAGAGAAAATTGAGGTATAGATGATGTGTGGAACACTGGCAGCTGTTAACTTCAAAGCATGTAGGGGGCTGCAGGATGCAGCTGAATGGGTGGGGCCTACCTGAACATGTCAACAACTACTACCTGAAATCAAACATCAGATGAGATAAGTCACTTTCACCCAAACATTGCCTTATCACCCTCACTCATTATAGCCACTTCCTGGACTACACACATCTTATCCTTTAAACACAGTCTAATCAGCCAAACTCCAACAAAATAAGTGTAGAGGAAATTGTTGAATTATACTGGGGTTCTGCTAGGCTCCCAGATGTCACAAGGTCTAGATGCTCTGAGGGTTATTTATTTATTTTATTTATTTTATTTTATTTTACATTTGTTGACCGGGCTAGTCTAGCTGGAGATATTTCCATTTTCAGTAGAGGCCTGGGGAGAAAAGCTCCACAAAGAATACATAAAGAAAAACGTTTGTATGAAAGTTAGTAAAAGACAAAAACTAACAACTCTACAATTTCATATTATTACTAAATGAATTAATTACTACCACACACAGTTGCAGTCCAAAAAACATTATACAAAGATAAAAAATACTTTGTATGATAAAGATACAGGGTAGGAAGTAAGAGAAAAGAGAGCTAAGAATGAGGGAAGTAGAAGGGATTAGTTATAGAAAAGAGAGCAAGTAAGACAGTCAACAAGCAAGGAAGTATTAGGAAGACAAGTGGGAGAGGGAGAAGAAGAAGAAAGCCAAGTGGAGGATAGAGTCAGCAAGAGGTAGGAGGTAGTTTTAAAGTAAAGTATAAGTAGTGGAAAGTTAATCAGGTTTACAACAGGAGCAAAGCCAGTGATTTTGGAAGTGCAGTTTAATGTTTTGTTTGAAAAGAGGCAATGATGTAATCTTTGTTGGTGCATCTTAATAGGTTTTCTTTTAAAAACCTTTTCATCCAATGATGATCTGAACAAAAAAAAATAAGTTCTGCCAAAAGCTTAATGTTCAAAGGTATCAAAAAGTGCAGTTGTGTACACTTACCATAAATGTAGATGTTCGAGTGTATTCACTGTTGCAGTCATCACATTTAGGTCATCCCTGCCAGGGTAGCCCTCAGCAGGCCCAAATACCGGAGACTTAGTATTGCTGCGTCGGTACGTCAGGTCATCAGGAGTATAAAGTAAGGCAGCCGATGCCATTACATCAGTTTTTCTTGCCCTAACCTGTCAGGAGCCCCCCAAAGTAGGAGGCCAGTTTCTGATGAAGAACCCCACCAGTGGAAAATAAATACCAATAATTCCTTTGTAAGGAAAAAGAGAATAAGGGGGATGGAAGGAGGGAAACCAGGACTGCAGCAGTGAATACACTCGAACATCTACATTTATGGTAAGTGTACACAACTGTACTATGTTCTTCGTGTTTCACTGTTGCAGTCATCACATTTGGGTAGATTCCCAATGCTGAGGAAGAGGGTGGAGGCAGTCAAGGAAAATAAGGGCTAGCTAGGATGCCTTGTAAGACTGCAGATTCAAATCCTGCCCTGGATTGGAGAAGAGGCACAGGTGGCAATGCTTGGTGAAAGTGTGAACGGATGTCCAGGTGGCAGCCTCCAGGATGTACCTGGTTGGGACTCCTCTGAGGAAAGCTACAGAGGTGGAGGCTGCTCTGATGGAGTGTGTCCTGACCCCCTTGGGGGGAGGCTTTCCATGTTGATTGTAGCAGAAATGGAAGCAGTATGCTATACATTGGGAAATAGTTTGCTTGGAGATTGCATTGCCTTCTACCCCTGTAGCAAAGCTAACCAGCAATTGATCAGACTTTCTGAGGATTTAGTCCTGTCAGACTCTTTTGTCTTAAGTGATGGCCAGAAGGAATGCTGTCTTCCAGGAGAGAAATTTTAGCTCTGCAGAAGCAGCTGGTTCGAAAGGGGGAAGGTTGAGCATTTCCAGGACAAAGGTAAGGTCCTAAGCTGGTGTTAGTGCCCTTCTGGGGGGGCCTCAAGTTGCCAGCCCCTCTGAGGGGCTGTTTGATCAAAGGGTGTGAGAAAAGGGGCTGCTCAGTGGGAAAATGAGCAGAAATAGCAGAGGCATGAATTTTTATAGAGGAGAAAGAGAGGCCACTATGTAGTAAGCCAGCTAAGTAAACCAGGAGAGAGGGATGGAGGGCTGTGCTGTATTGGCTCCCTTAGCCTGAATCCAGGTGCAGAACCTTTTCCATTTATCTGCATAAGGCTTTCTGGTGCTAGAATGTCTGGCCTCATGGATCACATCCAGAACCTATTTACTGAGGATGGCAGATTGGTTCAGGGTTAGGGAATAAGCCAGGCTGCCAAATTGAGTGTCTGCAGTTGGGGATGCATGAATTCCCCTTCCCTCTAGCACAGGAGGTTTGGAATCTGAGGAAGATTCCAAGGAGGCAGCAGGGACAGGCTGAGCAGCAAGGGGCACCAGTGTTGTCAGGGCCAGTCTGGAGCTATGAGAATGGTCCTTGGTTCTTCCTCCTTTATTTTGAGTAGCACCCTGAGTATGAGAGGTAGGGGAGGAAAGGCATAGTCCAATATATTGACTCAGGGGAAGGACAGGGCATCCACTTTCCAAGCCATGCAGTGATGCTCCCTGATGCAGTATTTGCTGAGCTGATGATTGGTTTTGGAGGCAAAGAGGTCGACCTTCCGGCTTCCCCATTTCTGAGTTATTAGGGTGAAGGTACTTCTGTTGAGTTGCCACTCGTGTGGGTCCAGAAGACTTCTGCTTAATTGGTCTGCCAAAGAGTTGAGAGAGACTGGTAGATTGGTCTGCCAAAGAGTTGAGAGAGACTGGTAGGTATTGTTCTGAAAGGTGTAGTTGTATGGAAGAGGCTGTGAGCCAATGGGTCATGGCCAGCCTGCATAGAGGGTAGGAGCGAGTCCCTCCCTGCTTGTTGATGGACCACATCACAGTGGTGTTGTCTGTTTTGATCAGGAGAACCCCTGGAGAGAGAAGGGGTTTGAAAGCTACCAAGGCTTTCAGCACAGCCATTATCTCTTTTTGATTGATGTGCAGAGGGATTTGCTGTGGGCTCCATTGGCCCTGTATGCACCTGGCATCCAGGCGAGCACCCCAAGAGTAGTCTGATGTGTCTGGGGTGAGAGTCTGGGCATTGGGGGTTGGGGAGAAGGGCAGTCCCTTGTTGTGGGAGCATGCTGTTGCCAACCAAAGAAGATCCTTTCTGAGGCAAGAAATTTTAGGTAGAAGACTTTCCAGGTCTTGAGTGTGTTGACACCACAGGCTCTTTAGGCACCATTGTAGTTTCCTGATATTCAGTCTGGCATATGGAATGAGTAGTATGCAAGATGCCATGAACCCCAGAGCTTGCAGGATCTTCCTTGCAGATAGCTGGGTTCTGGTGGCTAGTTGAGAGAAGTAGGCTGTCAGGAAAATTTCTCTAGTGTAAGGTATACTATCTGGGATGTTGTATCCAGACTTGGTCCCAGGAAGATTATCCTTTGGGTGGGCACCTGTTTGGATTGCTTTTCATTGATTGTGTACCGCAGGGAGGTTAGTAGGGTTTTTACAAAGGCCAGGTGCTTGAGCAGGTTTTCCTGGCTGTCTGCCTGAATAACGCAGTCATCTAAGTATGAGTAAATATGAATATTTCTTTGTCTGCAAAAGGCAAAGGCTGGAGCCAGACATTTTTTGAAAACTCTGGGAGCAGTAGATATGCCAAAGGGAAGCGAGAAGAACTGAAAGTGTTGGGGTCCTGCCCTGAAGCAGAGATATTTCCTGCATGATTCCCTGATAGGAATGTGGAAGTAGGCCTCTTTTAGATCTAGGGTGGCCAGGCAAGCATCTTTGGACCGCATGAGTAGCATCTTCTGGAGGGTGAGCATTCTGAATGTTGGAATCACCAGGAAGGTGTTTAGAATGGATAAATCAAGGATGGGGCACCAGATAAAGCTTGGAGTAGAAGCCTTGGCCTATCTGTTCTGCAGGAACGTGCCCTACTGCCCTTATAGAGAGCAGGGAAAGGATTTGCTTTTGAGCCTCTGCCCACTGATTCAGTGGTAGACCTGGGAACCCTTTTGGGGTTGGAAGGGTGTGGAAGGAAAATTTGTATCCCTAGAACACAATGTTCAGAACCAATTGGCCCTTGGTAATGGTGGCCCAGGTGTTTGAGTGAAATGAGAGTTTTCCTCCTGGGGTAAGGGAAGGTGGGCAGAGGGTGAGGGAGATGAGTCATTGTGAGTTGTTACCATAAGGGGGTGGCTTAGAACTCCCTGGTTTTGAAGTGGAGGTAATCCACTGCTTACATATCTGCATTCCCTGGGGCTGCTGTCTGGGGGGGGGGGGTCTGTTTCCATGGGACCTGGGCTGGGCTAGTTTACTCAGAGAAGGAAAAGACCTGTGCTTGGAGGGACAATCCCTGCTGAACCTAAGGGGCTGGACCTGTAAGAAATCCTTAGCTGTTTGCATAGATTTTGCTTCATCTTCCATCTTTTTTATGACCTCTTCTGCCTTAGTGCCGAACAGGTTATCTTTGTGCAAGGGGGCATCCAACAATTTGTATTTGATATGGTCTGGCAGGAGCAGTTCCTTAAGCTATGCATGTCTTTAATTACTGATCCAGTGACCTGCAGGAAGCTTATAGGGCATCAAAACCACAGTGCAAAGTGTGTTTAGTTACTTGACTTGCAGAATGCATTAAGTCTTGTAAATCATTAGATTCTGCCCAATCAGGAAAGGAAGACATTTTTTTTTGTTTAAGGAGTTCCAAGGTATGCTGCTGAAATTTCAGCATATGGAACTGACAATTTAGTGCCCTGATCGCAAGAGTAGCTGAGGTGTATACTTTTTTATCCCATCTTTCCAAAGCTCGGGAATCCCATTCTGAGGGGGTGGGATTCTTAGCAGAGGTTGCTTTAACCCTTTTAGCCCTTGAGAAATTACCTCAGGGTCAGCTGCTGGATTTTTACAAAAGATATGTGTGTGTGTCAGGGACTCTGTAGTACCTGTCTGGTTTTCTGGGAGCAGAGGTAGGGCGTCAGGAGTCAAGCTGGATTCGAGGAAAACATCCTCCACAACATCCAGGACTGGGGGGATGGCCAAAGGTCTGTGCTGTGGAAGATCTAGAAATTCCCTGAGTCTCTTTTTTGACTGAGGGTAGTCCTGACTCTCCTATTGGAAATGCTCCCTTAAAGTATGGAGGTTTTTCCCCAATGGAAAAATCCTCTGGGGGAGAGGCTGAAGGAAGGTTGCATGTCTTCATAGTCAGATGCATCAGAGTAATCTCACTCTTGTTCAGATGAAACTACAGGAGACAAATCTCTTTCCTTTTGGAGGGGTTAGCTTGGCTTCCCCAGATCAGCATGATAAGGTCTTCCACCATTTTAAGCATTTGAAAATGAGGCAAGGTAGCAGGCACCTGAGAGTGGGTCGTTGGGTTCTTGGGTGTAGTTCAAACACTGGGCCTAAGAAACTCTGTTGTTTTTGAAAGAACGGTAGTTGCGAAAGAAGATGACGGTTTTTGTTGAGATTCGGTAGTGTGAAGGACTTCCTGAGAAGCCAGTGCCTGTTCAGCAGCTCCAGACCCATCCAAGGTAGAGACAACCACAGATTCACTAGTCAAAGAAGAGTTTTGCGGCATACGAGACTCTGAAAGGGTCTCGGTAGCAGCCTGCAAATAAACTAAAGTGGGCATCAGGGGCTGCGAAAGCACCTCACTGAATACCAAAGAAGTGACGACTAGCTTAACAGAAGCATCGTTGGTAGGTTTGGACTTGTGCGGTCTGTCTCTGTCTTTATCTTTAGATTTTTTTCAGAAGATCTGCTGTTGGATACCTTACCGAAGCCATATTGGAATTCAAGGACTGTAAGCGAAAATATCTGGCTACAGTAAGAGCCCAACAATGGATAGTTCTGGCACTGAAAAAAGCACAGAAGCAACAATGGGGGACATCGTGGTCTGGGCCTAAACAAGCGATGCAGTAAGAGTGGATGTCTCCCTGTGGTATTTGCTTTCCACAGGTGAGACAATTATTAACTTTTTCTGACATTGGTTAGTACAAGAAAAAAGGATACCCAACAGGGTACTTAGCTTTAGAAGACTTCAACTTCAGTTCAGTAGACAAAACTCAGGTAGCGGCCAACCAGCACCCATGCAAACTGCTTCTACTTTGGGCACCAGGGCAAGAAAGACTGATGTAATGGTGTCAGGTGGCTTACATTATACTCTGGTGACCTGACATCAGTCTTCAAGATACAGCAACCGATGCAGAAATACTGAGTGTCTGATATTTGTGCCGGCCGAGGGCTACCCTGGCAGGGATAACTCAAATGTTATAACTGCAACAGTCAAACACAGAGAACATCAGTAGTTCAAACAGAGATGGCAAATGCTTACAAAGGTATAGAAATCCTATCTGGGAATAGTGCCTGCCTCCCTAGCCCATCAAAAAAGGGTGGAGTTCTGTGCAATCCTCTGTTGTTAGACTGTGATGAAGGTAAAAATCACACATAGCCACAGGCATGCATTATACACCTGAGGGTCTGTGGGGAGGAAACTAGAGCATCTGGATATTACCCTCACAAAGACAGTGAGAGTACAAGTGAACTCCACACAGAAGGAATCAAAAACTCTGAGAACTAAATGCCATGAGATAGCAATACCACTCAGTGCACCACAGTGCCAATGCTAGATTGCTATAAAACAGATCCTGTCCATAAAGCCACAGCCCAACCAACAGCTCCCATATAGAGTAATTAAAACCACATTTATTGAGTGAGTTCACCTTGGATATCAGACTGTAATAAAATAAAAGTAGTAGTTGCCTACAATAATTTAACACAAGCACACACCCAGCAACTACAGCCATGTGTATGACTACGACTATAACCTCAGACATTTGATTTATACCTCTCAGCTGCCCAGATTTTCAGAATGCCCAGAGTTTTGCCTCATTTTTGATATGTTCCTTACAAAATCTATGGTTTTCTGTCAAATTACTGATGATTGACATCGCTAAATAATGATAAGCGTTTGAGTTTCAGACTTCATATCCTTCAGAAAATGCATGCTTACAAATCCTTCTATTCTATCAACTTTACAAGAGCAATATTTAAAATCTGTAGCTGTTTTTGGGTTGTTGCCCAGATTTCAGCTCTGAGAATTTGTGAGGATTGTGATCAAACTAATAAAGTAACTTCCACTGACAAACGTGTCTTCTCAGCTCAGTGCTGTCAGAACATACATCTTTGACTGTGATGAATGAATGCATACATAAATAATGAGGACAGAGGAATGTATTATCACAGATTAGTGTTGTTGGAACACTGTATAATCCACCACAACCCCCTTCCCCATACATCTCAACCTCTTACCTCAGGATCCAAGGAGAAAGCTAGAAATTATGGGGGATAAAGCATCAAAAATCACGAACAGATATTACTCTAAAATACTCAGAAAGTTGCAAGAACAAAAAGCTTTACATCAGCATGCCCTTTTCTGAAAGCTACAAAATCTGAATATCAGAAGCAAGTCATTTAATAACCATACTTCTCATTCTCTTGCCTGAAAAGAAAAACAAGCTTTATAAAGAAGAGAGCCATATATACGACAAAAGCAAGGACAGCTGAAAGCAATTACCTATGTCCCTACGCATTGCAAGACAGACACCCACCCACCACACCGTTACAGACAGTTGTATATATGTATGCCTATGATTGTACACCACAGAACTTTACATAACTGAAACACAGGCATGTATCTTATTAGGTAACTGTTTTCAAAATAGTGTGTAACCCAGTGTACAACATCCCCCCTCCCAACACACACACACATACTTTTTAACTTCTTAGTGCAAAAATCAAGGAGTAAAGCTAGCTAAAATGGGGGGAAACCAAATAAGAACAGAAACAGCACATACATATTTAGAAATGTAGCCTGAGCCAATGAAACCACAACTTGCCAGCTAGATTTCTGAGCATTGTTTCTGCCTTCTGGAGAAGGCAGGAAGAACCCTAAAATGCCAGTCTGTTTTAGTGAAAAGCCCAGCAATTGAAATAAGCAGAGTTTTTTCTTATGAGCTGTTAAACATTCTTACAATTCTACACTTGTGCAATAGCATCCATGCATGTCTGAGCTCAGATAAAGTAAAGTAACAAAAATTATTTTTTGTTAATTTCCTTTCAAGAACAAATTATTTCCTTCGGGGGGGGAAGGGGTCTTCTTTTTACTGGGGGAGTTGTACATACAGGTCCATTAGCTGCCCCTGTTGTGGAGACAGGGAACATAACAGAATACTACAAGATAAGAAGAAAAAAAGTTACATACTGTTCTTACTTTAAGTATGTCTTGCTTAGGAGACAAATAGCTGTACATTGCTTTACCTGAAGCAAACTTTAAATGATTTTCCACTATGTTCACTGTGCTCATGCAGGTGTGTTTTTTTTTTTTAATGTATTTCAATGATATTAATTTTCACAAAGTGTTTATAGCTGAGATGAAGATGTCATTGTTACAAGAATATTTTCTTCTTACCAGAGATGCTGGCCCAAAGGCTTTCATTGCTGTCAGGAATACATATGCCTCTCCAGGTCATCATGTCTGTAACTGTAGTTTAAAAACTTCTCAGTTGTCCAGATTTTCACAAACTGTCCAGATTTTTACCTCATATTTTTGATCTGTTCCTCACAAAGTTTGTGGATTTCTGACAAATTACTGAGGAATGAAATTAAATAATCACAAAAGTAAGTTTCAGACTTCATATCCTATAGAAAATGTATACTGTTACAAAACATATTATTCTAGTAACTTTTTAAGTGCAATATTTAAAATCTGTCCCTATTTTCAGGCCCTTATCCTCATTATTTTTAGCTTTGTCTAGATTTCTTTTGCCAAGAATTTGAAAGGTATGCTTTAGCTCCTGTACTTGTCAGATATAAAATGTCCGTAGCAGTGGGCCATCAATGTCTCTGCCAGTCATATTATACTGGCCATCCTTCTAAACATCCAATCATTAAAATCATTATACTTGCTATAAAAATTATAGCAGAGATCCAGAAAGAGGCTTGGTTTCCTATTTTTTTCATATAAGAATGTTTAGTAAAATTGACCCTATACAGTTACTGTAATGGACGATTAATTTAACAAAGTATACATTAATAAACTGGCCTAACTTTATGAGGCATGTCAATAAGTCTAGAAAAAGCAAGGCTAAATCTGGAGCCCAAAATCATATCATTATGTAGTCTGCATCTCCTAACCACAGGCAAGTGCAACAGTAATAAGATGTTACTGAGACAGAGGGTATAAACAAATGGCTGGATATGCTCTTAGTAGCAGGGGATGGAGACCTTCAGTAAACTTTGGTAAGTATATATCTTATCAGTTTTATAGTTGGATGTGAGACAATGAAATCTCAAAATAAGAGGCATCCTTGATTACAAGCAAAGACCACCTCAGTTCACTGTGTTATGATGTTTGATATCTCATCCATGGAATGACATGAAATGAGCCATAAACTTCACAGTGAAGGCATCTGGATAATTAACAGGAAGGTAAGAAGCACTAATGATTTGCATTGGGCTACAGGTTAAAGCAATGTGACATCAGCATCTTCTCTATCGATTATAGATTTATAGAGAAAGAATGTTTAGGCAACACACATGCTATGGTGGGAAATCGAGAGAGAGACAGCAAGAGAAGCTGCTGTTGAAACAGTATAGTAAGATTAATGGCATTTACCATGAAAATGCAATGGATTACAAAGAAAAGAAAAAAAAAGTGACAAACTTGTTAGAGACAGGCATATCAAATATGCACCTTCCCATGACTGATTCTAATGATGCCTGCAAGCTCTCATACATTTACACTAGGACCTATTTTTCTTCCATATACTCATTTATTTCACTCCCTTTTCTGTATGGACAAAGCAATGCAAGGTAAAGCCATCTCTCAATGTTTCACCTAGTCAGTCCTCAAAGTGGGAAGAATACTTTATTTTATGATATTACGTTATAACACTCGCCCAAACTGAAACTTTAAGAAAACCAGCTGCCTACTTCAGTTTATTTGTTTATTTAAGTTTGATGACTGGGAAAGTCCACTGGGCCAATAAGAGCCCATTTTCAGTGGAGGCCCGGGGAGAAAAGCTCCATAATAATTGCAAGTTACATTTCATATGTTACAAGAGGACATAGTTCATACAGCTAATTAAACATTTATAGATAAGCTCCATGATATTTGCAATTGGCTTGTCACAATGTTAGAAAAATGAAAAGGAATAATTCAATAGAGAAATTTCAACATTTACATAAAGTGAATATTTTTGTTATAAACCCAGTTGTAGGTTTAACATTTCAAAATATGTAGCTATTAGCCATTAGCAGGCAAGGAATAAATTATACATGGAGAGGGTAATACTATAATCAAGATTGGAGAGTATAGTACAATAAACATTAGAGAGAAAATTAGTTTTTGGTAGGGGAGGGATTGTTTTGAGTGGGATGAAGTAATAGTAGCGGTAGTCGGATGAGTCAGTGCAAGGTGGAATGGGGGTTTTAAGTTGGAGCATGGCAAGGGCATTCCCATTTGGAAGGGAGATGAGAGAGTAGCTGAGATATGAAATTTGTATGGTTAGGTAGGTTGCGTAGGTGTGTGGGGAGAGAGTTCCACTGTTTAGCTACGAAGTGGGACAGCAGTTGTTGGCCAGGAGGTTGTGCAGGTTTGTGGACCTGAAGGATATTTTGTTTTTTGGATCTGAGTGAGCGGTTGGGAATGTAAGGTTTTAAGAAAGTAGCGAGAGCTGGGCAGTTAGCAGGTTTAAATATGAGCATGTGGGCAATGGTGAGTTGTAGGTAACTGATGTAGTTGGGTAGTTCAAGCCATTTGAGAGTGAGGAGGGAATGGCAGTGATGGGATGAGTTTTTTGAATTGGTTGCAAATTTGGGGATCTTGTGGTAGCATGATTCAAGTTTGGACCAAAGGCCAAGATGGAGATTGGTGAAAAGAGGAGCAAGTATACATAAGGGAGGGGAGTAGGAAGGTGGATGCATGAATTTTGATGGCTAGAGGAGCTTAGGAAGTGGTTGTGCCTGTATATGAGACGTAAATTTTGGTGGGTTTTCTTAATTGTGGAGCGGATGTGGGTGTCAAATTTTAGTTCTTCATCAATAATGATGCCAAGAAACTTGGTGTTTGGAACAATTTCAAGGAGGGTGTAATTTTGGCTCTGTATGGTGAATGTGGATTTGTCAATGGAGTTTTTGGTAGGGGAAAAAATTAGTTTGGTTTTATTTGCCTTTAGTGCCAGATGGTTAGACTTCATCCAGGTTTCTGTTTTGGAAAAGGCTAGTTTGGTGTTTGCTAGGAGCTCGGAGGGGGAGAAGGCTGAGCAGATGATTGTTGAGTCATATGCATATTGGATGATAGATGAGTCTGGGATGGATTGGTGAAAGTTGTTAATGAATAGGTTGAAGAGAAGAGGGCCAAAAACTGAACCTTGTGGGACACCTGTGGATATGGAAAGGAAGGGGGAGGTTGAAGTTTTCCATTGGACAGCTTGCTGGCAGTTGGACAAATAGCTGGAAAACCAGGCAATGGAGGTGGGAGAGAGGTGTAGGATGGAGAGTGTGGGTATAAGTAGGGTGTGTGAGATGGTGTCAAAGGTCTTTGACAGATCTAGGAAAAATGTGGATATGAACTTGCCTGAGACGCGTTCGAGGTTTATGGTTTCAAGAAAGGAACGAAAGGCAGTCAAGTTGCTGTGGCCATGGCAGAAGCCATGTTGGGTAGGGGAGAGGAGATTGTTTAGTGTTAGGTGTGCCATGAGTTGTGCTTGTATTGTTTTCTCTAGTATTTTAGAAAGAGGGGAAATGATCGCAATAGGCATGAAGTTGGTGGTATCAGTATTTTTGCCACCTTTGTGGAGGGGGATGATATAAGCATGGCACCAGACAGAAGGTATATATGATTCTTGTATGGATCTATTTATAAGAATACAGATGGGATAGGCAATGCTGTCTGCAGATCATTTGAGAAAGGTGGGTGGAAGGTTGTCGGGTGCATTGTGACAGGGTTTGAGTTTGAAAAGAAATCTTTTATAGTGCTTGTGGGGATGGTCTTGAGGCAGAAGGATGTGGAGGAAGGTTGATGATTGGGGTGGTGGTTGGGGCCAGATGGTGTGGTGGTGGTGGTGGAGGAGTGGGGTGGGAAGGAGGCTGATAGTTTAGCTATGCAGTCTATGAAGAATGAGTTGAACTGGCTGGCTGTTTCAAGATTGGAGAGGTTGGGATCTGAGCATGGGTTTTCTTTGTTGCCAGGATGCAACATTTTTTGGGATTTGTTGAGTGCAAAGACTGGAGTTTGGAGTAGTGGGCGTTGTGGTCTTTAATTTTTTTTTCAGAGTTTTATAGTTGCTTATACTCTAGGAAGGTGTTAGGGTTTTTATGTTTTTGATATTGTTTCCATTTTTTGTCCCTTTGGTGCAAGGCTAGTCTAGTATCTTTTGATAACCATGGGCACAGATTGGTTTTGATGTGTTTGGTTTGTGGGGGGGAAGCTTGCTGACTGAGAACGGTTAGAAATGAGTGGTTAAAGTAGGAAACATCATCATCTAGAAGGTTTTTTTTTTAAAGGGGGAACAAAAGAACAATGCACCAAGGTAGCACACAATAGTGTCTTTAATAAAATAAACAAAAGAAAACAGTGGTAAGCGCTTTCGCAACACTCAGTTGCTTCTTCAGACAAAATATTAAAACAGCTCATTTCTTAAATACTCTTGAAACCAATTAAAATAATTAGTGATGTCATACCTGAAGGAGCATTTAAAGGCACAGACAAAAACGAAACATAAATCAGATAAAATACATAACATAAGCTTGTACTAAGCATAAAAAAATATTTTTAAAAAATCAGTTATGTAAAATTCATTCATAAGTAAGAGGCAAAAAATATTATGCTTAAAATTATTTGTGTTTAAGGCGTCTGGCTTTCAAAAAAGGGACCAGAGATGTGGTACCATTAAGACCTGGATATTTGTCTGCATTAAGTTCCATTATCCATTTTTGTTCACAACCTTCAGTAATATTTTCTATATCCCCTCCTCTCAAATGTTTATGTATCTGTTGTAAGACAAAAAACTGGAAGGAATGTGAGGGATCAGTGTTCATGACATGATTAGCTAATTTATTTGTATGTTTTCTATTCCTGATATAACGAAGATGTTCCAAAATTCTATCTTTAAAAGATCTATTAGTCTTGTCAACATAGAAAACTGGACATCTCTTGCAGAAACCATAATAAACCACATCAGTACTTTTAAAATCAGCATATGTATGGGAATACAGATGGAACTGTTTTGTTGGATGAGTATATGTATTTGTGCTATAAATGTAAGGACATGCACTACATGACCTGCATGGATAGGTACCCTGACGTGTGGAAGGAGAATTTGGCTTGTTTGTCTCTCTATTACAAAGATGCTGTTTGAGTGATTTATTATTCCTAACGTTAAACTGTGGAATGCTAGTGGTAATAGCATTTAGATTAGGTACTTCTTACAAAAGGTGCCAGTGTTTCTTAACATCAATATATTGGTTTATGTTGCTGGCAAACTGAAACACTACTCTAAACTCATTAATGGGCAAGGTACCATTGCTATTATTCGCAGGATTATCCATGGCTGGATTAAAATAAGGTCTGCATTTTGTGTGCCTCAATTTCCAGGCATCAGAGAATGTTTTATCAATCTCAGTAGTATTATAGCCTCTTTGGAGAAAATCACATTTGAGATTACTAAGTGCTGCATGTGCATCCTCATCATTGTTGTGTAATCTCAGGGTCCTGAATACTTGCCCTTTTAATACATTTCTTAGAATATGTCTGGAGTGCATGCTTGTTTTATGCAGGTATGTATTTTTCTAGTAGGTTTGTGGTAAACTTGACTCCTTAGATTATTTAGATCAGATTTAATCAAATGTACATCAAGAAAATCAATATTTTCAGCAGAGATCTGATATGAAAATCTTAAAAAATCAGTAGTAGTAGTATGTAAGTAAGTCACAAAGGATGCAAAATTCAAACCATCACCTTTCCATAACATAAAAACGTCATCCACAAACCATACATACCATAATACATGTTATATAAAGGTATTTTGGCTGGAAAGAACAAATGTTTCTTCCCAACAAACTAAAGCTAGGTTGGCGTAGCTACTGGCACAGGGGGTACCCATGGCCACGCCAACCTTTTGCAAAAAGAACTGTTCCTGAAATGGCATAACATTATTTTCCAATATGATTTCTAGCAAGCTACATATTAATTGAACTTTATTGTTCATAAAACACCTGTTAGTTGTAAGAAATTTTCTAATCATCTCAATACCCCATAAGTTGGGATTGCTGGTGAACAAAGACTCTATATCCATAGTAATCAATACAAAGTCCATATCGATTTCAATACTGGCCATTCTGTTATGTAATCTTTCGAGAAACATCTTGGTGTCTCTTAAAATGGTATGACAGTTATCCAGCAGACCATGTAAAGTGTCCTCAACAAAAATCGAAAGGGGCTCGGTACACCAACTGGCCCCAGACACTATAGGTCGCATAGGTGGTAAAGTCAGGTCTTTATGGATCTTCGGTAAGCCATAAATTTTATGGACAATTGGTTTTAAAACATTAAAATATTTAAACAATGACTCATCTCTTAATCCTGTAATAAGTAAATCAAAAAGTAAAAATGAAATTTTATCAATAATAGCATTAACTGTGATTTTAGAGATAGGTAGATATGTATCATTATTTAATAATAATGTATGCATTTGCTGTATATATATAACTGTTTGTCTAAGAGGACAACACCACCTCCCTTGTCAGCCTGTTTAATAACCAGGGAGTGTAAGTTCTTCAGTTCATACAATGCTCTTTGCTTATCAACAGTTAAATTGCTGAAATGATAATTACTGAAATCTTGCTCATTTATATCTCTGAAAGCCATCTCACACATATCAGTAAACCTCTGAATACTAGGTGGAATATTTGGAATAAAACTGCTAGGGTGTCTGTATATATTATTTACATTCACTGTGTTGTTAGGAAACAAAGATTTTAAGGCTAAATTTCTTTCGAACAACTTTAAGTCCTTAATCATTTCTGTTAAATCAGCCTTTTTCGCTGGTATAAAAGATACGACTTTGCTAAGCAAATTTATCTGATCATCACTCAGTTTAAATGAAGAAATATTAACAACAAGACCTGTATTTATGTTTGTCTCCTTTTCGGTGACTGTATGGTCCTTTCTGTTTGATTTATCCTGGATAAGTGTCCCTTGTAGTTCTGGCTTCTTGTACGATTCCTGAATGGTAGATGTGCCTTCAGGGAGAAGTCCCTTTATAGAACATGTACTATGTTATGTATAGGTTTGTGGATGACGTTTTTATGTTATGGAAAGATGATGGTTTGAATTTTGCATCCTTTGTGACTTACTTACATACTACTACTAATTTTTTAAGATTTTCATATCAGATCTCTGCTGAAAATATTGATTTTCTTGATGTACATTTGACTAAATCTGATCTAAATAATCTAAGGATTCAAGTTTACCACAAACCTACTAGAAAAAATACATACCTGCATAAAACAAGCATGCACTCCAGACATATTCCAAGAAATATATTAAAAGGGTAAGTATTCAGGACCCTGAGATTACACAACAATGATGAGGATGCACATGCAGCACTTAGTAATCTCAAATGTGATTTTCTCCAAAGAGGCTATAATACTATAGGGAAGAAATTTAGCCTTAAAATCTTTGTTTCCTAACAACACAGTGAATGTAAATAATATATACAAACACCCTAGCAGTTTCATTCCAAATATTTCACCTAGTATTCAGAGGATTACTGATATGTGTGAGATGGCTTTCAGAGATATAAATGAGCAAGATTTCAGTAATTATCATTTCAGCAATTTAACTGTTGATGAGCAAAGAGCATAGTATGAACTAAAGAACTTACACTCCCTGGTTATTAAACAGGCTGACAAGGGAGGTGGTGTTGTCCTCTTAGATAAACAGTTATATATACAGCAAATGCATAAATTATTATTAAATAATGATACATATCTACCTGTCTCTAAAATCACAGTTAACACTATTATTGATAACATTTCATTTTTACTTTTTGATTTACTTATTACAGGATTAATAGATGAGTCATTGTTTAAATATTTTAATGTTTTAAAACCAAATGTCCCTAAAATTTATGGCTTACTGAAGATCCATAAAGACCTGACTTTACCACCTATGCGACCTATAGTGTCTGGGGCCAGTTGGTGTACCAAGCCCCTTTCGATTTTTGTTGAGGACACTTTACATGGTCTGCTGGATAACTGTCATACCATTTTAAGAGACACTAAGATGTTTCTCGAAAGATTACATAACATAATGGCCATTATTGAAATAGATATGGACTTTGTATTGATTACTATGGATATAGAGTCTTTGTTCAACAGCATTCCCAACTTATGGGGTATTGAGATGATTAGAGAATTTCTTACAACTAACAGGTGTTTTATGAACAATAAAGTTCAATTAATATGTAGCTTGCTAGAAATCATATTGGAAAATAATGTTATGACATTTCAGGAACAGTTCTTTTTGCAAAAGGTTGGCGTGGCCATGGGTACCCCCTGTGCCAATAGCTACGCCAACCTAGCTTTAGTTTGTTGGGAAGAAACATTTATTCTTTCCAGCCAAAATCCCTTTATAGAACATGTAGTATGGTATGTACGGTTTGTGGATGACGTTTTTATGTTATGGAAAGGTGATGGTTTGAATTCTGCATTCTTTGTGACTTACTTACATACTACTACTGATTTTTTAAGATTTTCATATCAGATCTCTGCTGAAAATATTGATTTTCTTGATGTACATTTGATTAAATTTAATCTAAATAATCTAAGGAGTCAAGTTTACCACAAACCTAATAGAAAAAATACATACCTGCATAAAACAAGCATGCACCCCAGACATATTCCAAGAAATGTATTAAAAGGGCAAGTATTCAGGACCCTGAGATTACACAACAATGATGAGGATCCACATGCAGCACTTAGTAATCTCAAATGTGATTTTCTCCAATGAGGCTATAATACTACTGAGATTGATAAGATATCCATGAATTACCATATAGGTGGCAGTACACTAAACACAGAAAGTGTGATAAGAGACTTAGGGACACAGGTGGACAGTGGTCTCACCTTCGATAACCACATCGCCACAACAGTCAGGAAATCCTTCTATGTGGCACACCTCATCACGAAGGGCTTTTCATCCAGAAAAAAGGAGGTCATTGTCCCACTGTACTCATCCCTCATTAGACCCATTATAGAATACAACGCCCCATTTGGTATGTACCTCTCAAGACATCTGCAACAACTGGAAAGGCCTCAGAAATACCTCACTAAAAGAATCACAGGCCTAAAGCAGATGCCCTACGCTGACCGCCTTAAAAAACTCCAGCTATACTCTGTCGCATATCGTCTGCTCAGAGGCGATCTCTGCTTAACATACAAGGCCATGTCAAACCCAGAGCTGTTGGACATGCTACACTTAAAGAAATCCCAATCCCTCAGAGCTACACGCTCCAGGAATCTAAACCTTGTCATCACAATAAACAAAACATGCTGGAGGGATAGGTTCCTGACCCAGAGACTCCCCAGACTCTGGAATAGATTGCCCATACATGTAAAGCAGAGTGCCTCTTTGGACCTCTTCAAGAGGAACCTTGACAATTGGATGGGAGAAAGGAAATTCACCCCAGGGATCACGTCAGTTGCCCTGCTAGACAGGGGTCCAGGAAAGTAAAAATGTGGGAATAAATAGCCAGGGAATTGTTATGGCTAGGCTTGTATAAGCCCTAGGGCTGATAGCCTACTACCAACCTATGAACCTATGATAAAACAGTCTCTGATGCATGGAAATTGAGGCACACAAAATGCAGACCTTATTTTAATCCAGCCATGGATAATCCTGCTACTAATAGCAATGGTACCTTGCCCATTAATGAGTTTAGACTAGTGTTTCAGTTTGCCAGCAACATAAACCAATATATTGATGTTAAGAAACACTGGCACCTTTTGCAAGAAGTACCTAATCTAAATGCTATTACCACTAGCATTCCACAGTTTAGCTTTAGGAATAATAAATCACTCAAACAGCATCTTTGTAATAGAGAGACAAACAAGCCAAATGCTCTTTCCACACATCAGGGTACCTACCCATGCAGGTCATGTAGTGCATGTCCTTACATTTATAGCACAAATACATATACTCATCCAACAAAACAGTTCCATCTGTATTCCCATACATATGCTGATTGTAAAAGTACTGATGTGGTTTATTATGGTTTCTGCAAGAGATGTCCTGTTTTCTATGTTGGCAAGACTAATAGATCTTTTAAAGATAGAATTTTGGAACATCTTCGTGATATCAGGAATAGAAAACATACAAATGCATTAGCTAATCATGTCATGAACACTGATCCCTCACATTCCTTCCAGTTTTTTGTCTTACAACAGATACATAAAAATTTGAGAGGAGGGTATATAGAAAATATTACTGAAAGTTGTGAACAAAAATGGATAATGAAACTTAATGCAGACAAATATCCAGGTCTTAATGGTACCACATCTCTGGTCCCTTTTTTGAAAGCCAGACGCCTTAAACACAAATAATTTTAAGCATAATATTTATTGCCTCTTACTTATAATGAATTGTACATAATTGATTTTTTAAAAAGATTTTTTATGCTTAGTAGAAGCTTATGTTATGTATTTTATCTGATTTATGTTTAGTTTTTGTATGCGCCTTTAAATGCTCCTTCAGGTATGTCATCAATAATTATGTTAATTGGTTTCAAGAGTATTTAAGAAATGAGCTGTTTTAACATTTTGTCTGAAGAAGCAACTGAGTGTTGCGAAAGTGCTTACCACTGTTTTCGTTTGTTTATTTTATTAAAGACGCTATTGTGTGCTACCTTGGTGCATTGTTCTTTTGTTCTTACTTCATGTTTTTATGCACCTTGGTTTTACTACAGCCGTTTTTGTTTGATAGTACTATTTTTTTTAAATGGGACCAGTCAGCATGGTTTAAGCATTCGGAGAAAGTTAGTGGTTTGAAAGAGGAAAGGTTGCTGGTTTGGATGTAGTGGTATTGGCTTTGGTGATAAAGTTTGGGTGAGTTGCTAGGATCCAGTCAATGATGGTACCAGAGATACCATCTTTATTTGGTCTGGCTGGAGACTGTATTAATTGGGAGAAGTTGTACAGATTGATTGTGCGGGATGGGGCTTCAGAGTTAATAGTTTTCCAGTTGATATTTGTATCACCGAGTATATAGGTTTCATTTCTTATATTGGAGGAGAACCAGGATAGGATGTTTTCAAGAGTTTTGATATCACTAGGGGGAATATAGAGGGCAGCAAAGCATGTGGACTTGTGGTTGTTTATTTTTAGTAAACCTCTTACAATTTCAGCTTTGGCAAAGGTTGGTATTTTATTGGAGTAGGGAGTTATGGTATGGGAGGTGGAGTAGATTACTGTTACTCCACCTCCTTTTTTGTGGACTCTGTCTTTGCGAATGATTTGGAAATTGGTGGTAGGATTTCACTATCTTTTATATAGGCTTTCAGCCAGATTTCAGAAACGGCGGTAATGTCGGGGTGGTTATGGGAGAGCCAGGCATGGAGGCTAGGGATTTTATTTTTTAGGCTTTGTGCATTAGTGTTGGAAGGCAAATGGACTTTGAGTTTGTGGGTTAAGTGGAGGGTTTGGTGAGATTGATGTTAGGGATGGATCTGGAGTTGGTGTGGAGGTTGCCCAGCTAGTGTGAGAGAGATGTGGTGGAGTAGAAGAGTGAGGCAGTCTGTTGGGCAAGGGTACTTTGGGTTGTGTGAGAGTAGTGATTTTCTATTACCACATTTAAGAGGGACGTACAGGGGGGTGGGTTGGAAGCAGTTATGGTTTAAAAAATAGATTGGATTAGAGGTAAAGAGTTCATGTGAGATGGATGAGTAGGATCAGAAGTGAGGTTAATGTTAAGATGTAGTGGAGTGTGTGTGAGAGTTATGACAAGGGCTGGGAAAAAGTGTGAGACAGGTAAGAGAAGAGAGAGAGATTAGTAGGGCAAATGGGGTTATAGGGAGAGATGTTATGCAGAGCATTGTAGGAGGGGTAGATGTTTGGGGTGATGTAGATCTACAGGTGGGTGGGGTTTAGCTTTGGTGTATTGTGATTGGAGAAGTGTTGAGTGGGGAGGAGTCACGGGATGTATAAAAGTACGGGTAGTGGGGGCTGGTGAGTTTTGGGGGCAGGATAGGGGAGCGGAGCGAGCCTGAAGGGTGAACAGAGTGGGTTACATATTCCAGGAGGAGCAGCAGTTGCCAAACAGAAAACAATCAGTGAGAAGGTTAGCAACTATAGAAATAGGGCAGCCTATCGTTTTGGTTTGAATGTTACCTTTCTGTTTTTTTTATTATTTATGCACCAATTGGGAGCTGCAGTTCATTGAGAAGTAGGAAAATAATGTAGTTATGCCAGGGATTTTAGAAAGGGACATGCAGTAAATAATGTCTCAACAGAGTACTAATTAAAAAAAGAATGGAATATGGTATAAGTGAGTACACTACTGGGGATTCCTATGAAGCAAGAGCTTCTAACCTATGATTATTATTTCACTACTTGAACATTTTAGAAATCTGGTGCAAAAATAAAAATTGTTGCCCCCTGCTATTGAGCAATGCTGATGCAGAAAAATGAATGCCAAGCAGATTATTCCAGGATAAAACAGTAAATAAACATGAGAAGTAACAATTATATTATGTGCAAAATACTATCTATTTGCTGGACTATTAGCTGTCTTAAAGTGTAGTATTGTTCTTGCAGAAAATATCAGGGGCTATACTTTTTTTTTTTTTACTGGTGCTTGATAAGAATGGCCTGAGGATGACAATGGAATACATAGCTAGAAATGAATCCTTTTAGACAAAGTCCTGACCACTTGCTCCAAATCCTTAACAACATTTCCATCCAGCATACCACAAGTAAATTATTGGCCAGTCAAAACATTTTAGCAGACTGTTGCATTAAATGGAGTTTTTAACAATATAATGGAGAAAAAACAAGATTATTTACAATTTATCTTGTCATTGCTATTCACACTTAAGAGAAAGGTCTAATTACATAGTTGTGCTGTAAATTAATTATACTGGCTCGAAATTTAATATTAGTAATCAAGACTGCTCCCTGGAGAATTTACTACGACGGTAAGACAAGAGCTGACATATTATGTGTCAGGCTGGCATGCAGTTAGCCTTTAGCTTTGTTTACATAACTTTTCTTTTGGTCTTTTGATAAATGCAGTACCTTGTTATCTACACCTCTAAGAATACTCAGTGAAGACAGACACTGGGGCCACCAAGAAAATCATAATATTAGTACGATTATGGCAGCTCCTGTTCTCCATATCATCCATTTGTTAGCAGACACATGACATATGGAAGGTGTCACTGTCTGAATGCTTGACAAGTCCAACTGATCCTTCTAGAAGAGTGTTCTGTGACAAATTCTGCACTTGAATCAATTTCCAAGGAGTCACAGATGGAAGTGACACATATACCTAAACAAATCTTGAAAAGTTCTTTGATAAAGGTAAAGTTTTTTAGAATAAAATATAACAAAATACCACTTTCATG
Organism: Protopterus annectens; assembly: GCF_019279795.1. Classification (NCBI taxonomy): domain Eukaryota; kingdom Metazoa; phylum Chordata; order Ceratodontiformes; family Protopteridae; genus Protopterus; species Protopterus annectens. Next base: position 683,179,043 of record NC_056748.1, read on the forward strand.
GAAAGACTAATATATTAAAGTGTTGTTTAGCATATGGCATTAAAACTCAGGTCTGGCTATTAATGCAGAACCAGAATGCTCAGTCCAATGCAATATAAACATGTAGAGTGTGATGAAAGCCATTATCCAATATTAAATTAACTAGCACATCACAAGATATAATCAGAGGACAGCAGAAGTGAACCATTTATTTACAGTTTACTGGCATTTAAAAATGCTATTGTAACTAGCAATTTTTTACTTTGTTTAGCATGATTAAGTCACATAATAAATAAATTGTACACATATTTCTGTTTTTATTTTTAGAACATGGTAGTTCTCGTGGTCTCTAACTTGGACAAATAATAAAACTTACTTATTTCTTTGATATAGCTGTACTTTTATCTGTCTGACTGAAGCAAATGAAACAGATCTTTCAAACAGAACTGCTATGCAAGATACATCCAGTACAATTTTTAATAAAGGTTACAAAAGTAATACATGGTAGAGGGACTATAAAAATATAGACACTGGTCTCTAATAACATAAAAGTGTTTAAGTAACTATTCAGCGCCAAGGATCAGTCTCAAGTGAGGCTCCCTGGAATAAACACACTTATAAATCTAAGGTATACTTTGGAAACAGTGACAAGATGACATGAATGGAGACACTGGGTTTCATTTATTGCTAAATGGATTTTTATAGATCATGTTAATAAACACAACCTCTGCCTATATTATGCTTAGCCTAGTATATGCACTAGTCTATGAAGTAATAAGCTCATGTGTTTAGAACACTAATAAAATCTTAAAATTCACTGCCGATCTCTCCACACCTGCTCTTCAATGCATTGCCCTAAGAGACCTGTACTGGATAGAATTAGACCTGTACTGGATAGAATTACCTAACTCCTTAACCTATATCCATCACAAAATGCATAGAGAATCCTTCATAAGCAATTAAAATGCCCTTCAGAGTTCAATCCTTTAGTGATATAGCCCTCCAATGAAGTATCACTTCAGGGAGAAATGCCATAAGTGTAGGCTGAAAACATTCATAGGGATGCGTGATAAACCAACTATATATCCAATACATGCAACCGTATCTCCCTGCAGCTTGGACAACTTGAAAGTTTGCTCATCTTCAGACAACTTGTCTATGAACATCACTTCCTAGATGACTTGCACAATCTAATCTCCTCATTTCAATGTAATGTAGAAACTAACCCTCTGCTGTTGAAGACTAAAGTACTTAAATAAAACTGTACATATTTTATCTATACATCTATATCTATGTATGTAATATACACACACACACACATATATATATATATATATATATATATATATATATATATATATATCTGTAAAATAACTCTTATATGCTCTAAGGCCAGCTGCTTTTAACATAGACACTAATGACTTGTTTTGAACGGATGATCAAGAACCATATCTCTTAAAGCCAACCTGCAACACTGGATACATTTCAGTTTGTTTACAGATCTAACCGCTGCATGGCTGATGCAATAGCTATAGCACTTCGTAAGTCCTTTGCACATCTAGAGAACAATAATCGCTATGTCAGAATGCCATTCATAGATTTTAGTTCCACATGTAACACCGTCATCCCCCAGAATCCGATATCAAAGCTGATCCAGCTAGATACCAACACTCCCCTACATAACCAGATGGACTTTCTCATCAACAGACTCCAAAAATTGTGTGTGGGAAATAATAGCACAATCAGTTTTACACTGAACATGGGTGTCACTCAGGGCTGCATCTTGAGTCCTGTGCTGTTCACCTTGTTGACGCATGACTGCATGGCCAAGCAAGAATCCAACAAAATCATCAAGTTTGTGGATGATACCACTGTGGCAAAAGGAGATACTGCCAGCAGAGCTAGCTGGAATTTTGTAAATAATTGTATGTCATTGGTGAATATCGAAATAATTTATACAATATGCTTATATTAGAAATGTATTAGAACTGTATGCCATGTGTATATCAAACGGCTTGTACAGATGTGTGTGCTGAAAAGGTATTTGTAGAGTGCTGTATTTAAAATGTAACCACAGTATGCCCTACTGAAAGAGAACAGAATGTACATGCACTATTGTAAATGTTTAAAGGTATATATTTTAACAGTGAAAACTGGAATACAGGCAGCTAACCTCAGTCCAGCAAACTTTAGAAAATATCTGAAATTAAATTACTTTATAGGATAGGCCATAAGATATTGTCTCTTGCTGCAGAGAGAACTGAAAGATGCCAAGTCTGTGCTAGGAAGCTTTCTGTATTGTCTTTAGGGTGAACTAATTGCTAGTCTTGAAAGCATGCAATTATTTTATGACTTCCATCATCTGCCAAAGATCTGAGCAAAGCCCTTGTCTATGCATTTTTACACTTAGATGCTAAATGCTACCAGCTGCCATCAATGAATGGTTTGCCTGGGAACTAGGGTCAGATGACAAGAAATGTCATTCTGCTAGCTATCCCAGCAGTAATATTTTAGATATTATTTTCAGAAGTCTTAGTGAGACAGAGCATTCTGCATTCTGTCTTAGACCTAAAAACTAGAAGATCCATTCAACACTTCTGCCTTTCTCTATTAGGTCCTTAGGTTATGGTATAATTCTCTTAGCTTCAGTGAGGAATATAGCAAAGCTTAGTTTAGACATTTTTCTTTATTTATTTGAGACTGTCCTGCAATGTTGTTTTAAAATTTCCTGTGATTGTGAACTCTGTTACTGTGAATATATATTTAGCATTGTCTTGTTATTTTATTATTAAATATATTTAAACCTTTTATTGTGGCTGATCTGTATAGAGATATTTATGTTTTGAGAGTCCTTGCATATATATTTGGTGACACTTTGTGGGCCACTCCTAATTGCCTTGCTATTAGTCAAACTACCACTTGTATTAGTATTAATATTACACAGTAAGATTAGACACCTTTTGTTAAGGGCTCTAACGTAGCTGATAAGGAGTGACTGGTGGCAGTAATAACTACCTTATAGACTGGGCAGAAGGGAGCATAGCTAGTAAACCTGTGCCAGCCTTTCCCAGGTGTGTGTGGTGTGTAAATCAAACTTCAAAGAGTATGTGCATCAGCTACTTGGTAGGGATACAAAGCACTGGTTGGACAGAGAGGGTGCTGGAGGTTTTGCTTGGTCACTCAGCTGAGACCTCAATATCCACATCACAACCACGGTTGTAGAAGTTGTCAGAAATAGTGAGGAGACTGCCTACAGGGATGAAGTGCAGCATCTGATAAACTGTTGGCAACAACAGGCCTTAAATGTAAGCAAAACCAAAGCATTGATAGGAGACTTCAGGAAGACACAGGAGATACATCAACCTATGGAAATTAAGGGGGTGGCAGTGGAAAGAGTGAAAAACACCAAGTTCCTGGGGGTGCACATTTCAGATAACCTATACTGTCGACTCATATTAGCCACACAGTAAAGAAGGCACAACGACTGCACTTCCTATGGAAACTGAGGAAGGAAAACTGGTCTCAGTCCATCCTGCAAACTTTCTACAGGGGGACCATCAAGAGCATCTTCTCAAATAACATCATAGTTTGGTATGGTAACTGCAAAGATTCTGACCACAAGGCTTTCTTAAGAGTAGTGAGGACAGTGGAAATAGTCATTGCTTCCTGGTTGCCATCCATGGATGACCTGCACGAGACTGTGTGTGTGAAGGGCTAGGAAGATAATCAAAAATCACACTCACCCTGACCATGGCAAGTGCTTCCACCTTTCCTTGGGCAGATGGTAGCACAGCTTACACTGCACAACATCTAGACTAAACACAAGCTTCTTCCCTCTAGCCATAAGGCTGCTGAACTTAAATGCCAGGCATGACAGTGAATTAGATCAATATTCCATTTGCTATGAAGTATCAGCTATAATCACTATGACAAATTGCTTCAATAACTAGTACAGTTAGCCTGATTTCTTATGCTATTACTTCCCAAATGTGCAATAGTCAGGAGTGAGTCACCACTCCATACATGTGCAATATGAACTTCATCAGAAGTGCAATATTCTAAGCAATTATAACGTGAGTAGTCTTGCGATACCTACTATTTTAGTATTGTTTAATGTCTTCCTGTTCAACTGTGGTCATTAATTGTGTTTTTAATATTTTAATTACTATATGTGCATTAGTCTTACTGTCATTTAAACTGTGTTCATTGTTATGTCTTGCACAGGGACCAAATCAATGTATTTTTGTTCAGCTTGCACTGCTGTGTATATCTGATCGACAATAAAGTTTACTTTGACTTTTATACATGTGCACACACACACACACACATATATATATATATATATATATATATACATACACACACACACACACATATATATATATACACACACACACACACACACACACATATATATATATATATATATATATATAGAGAGAGAGAGAGAAAGACAAACACACACACATACGTGTAAAATATATACATATAAAAATTTATAAATAGATATCTCTATCCATACACACACACATATATAGACACAGACATGCACATCTACTTATAGATAAGTAGATAGATAACTCTGGACTCGTCTGAAAGTCTTGTCTTGTGTTCCCCTCCACACTATCAACCTGACACTTAATTCACATACTCTTGTTTGCATAGTGCTAAGTAAGTAAATAACAATCTATCTCTCAATAAACCTAAATGCTTTCTACTTTAAACTTTTTAAATTTTTTACAGCCTACCTAAAACTTCCCTTGTTACCAACTTGTTGTAGTACCATCTCCATTTTTTCTTTTAATTTTGTAATATGTTGTAGTACTCTAGTTTCACTTATTGTTAAAACTTTTCTACATTATTTTAAATGTAAAGTGCAACTGTACTATAGTTTTTGTATAGCTGCTGTCCTTTGAAGCAACAAATTTTAATGCTTAATGTTATACACTAAATATGTATACATGCACACACATTTTTATATATAGTGATCCTAGACTCTGAATATTTATTTTTTCTTCTTTTTTAATTGATATAATGGATGGTTTCTGCTATATCTTGTTTTACTGCATGTGTACACTGCTATAATAGAGATATTTTCCTCAGGCCTCCATTAAAAGGGAATTTTGCATGCACCAGTAGACATACCCATTAAACAAACTCAAAGATAGGGAAACAGATACAGACAGACAAATATTTGTAAGGCTTCAGAATTCCTGGAAGAAGATATGAGAATCCACTAAGAAAATAAAGATCACTCATCTAGATGATTGTCAGCATAGCACAGAATGGACTGATAGTGACCCGTCAAATCTGGAAGAATGCTTAGTATTGCGTGGAGCTTAGAGTCAAATGCATACAATTGAAAAAAGATGCTCTTTTAAGTAATGGCAAAAAATACAGGTAGCAAGATAATTTCAAGAAATGTTTGTTCTAGTTATATGAAATTAATATTTCTAATCTATTCTTTTATTTATTACTTAAAATTACGAGATGAATGACAAAGATCTCCTCTGCTATTCTTCTGGATGATATGAACCACATACTGGAATTGATTTACATGTACAATGCAGGATTAATATTTTAATAATTGAATACTTCTGATGTTGAAAAGCAACATCATCTACTCAGAGCAAGGCACACCTCATCAATAAAAACTGAAAGAATCTGAAAAAAAAATGTTTCATAAATCATCTCATCTAAGATGCCCTACTTATTGTCCTTTACCTGAAGTGATATTTATCAAACCTAATGGGTGCATGTAATTCTTATATAGGCAAAGCAGGGCTTTATTTTTTTGTAGTTAGATAAAGAAAGCTAAAGAAATTAAATGCAGAGCTAAAGTAAATAAGACTTTTAACAATATTTTCTGACTTTTGATTTATGAGAATCTGTGGCTGGAAACTATTGCAATTTCATGGGAACTTTAATAACTTTGTGACCATTTAATTTTTCATGAAGTGAGCCTTTATCAATGTTGCATTTCCTATAGTCAGCAGGTTAAGCATTGTTTTTTAAAAGTTTACTGCAAATAATGTTTTTATTGTTTTAGCAATTTATAAATGTATTTCCTGCTTTAGTCATCATGCGTTTCTGAAAGCATCATTTAGTCAGAATTAGCTTTATGTCTGACAGAAACAAAGGGCCCTTGGTATTAGATTATGACATGATTATAGAAACTGAAGGCTGAAACAGTCTATAGTTTGGATTTATGTGATATTTTGTCATTAAAGTTTTTAGAATGTCTATATTTTACTTATTGCGAATTCTGTCTTTTGCATGCAACAACAATCATCACTGCATAATGAATTGCTGTGCAGGACAGTTCTGAATGCTTTTCATTTATATTATTTTATGACAGACAGCACAGTTAGTGGCTGAAAATAATCTTGTACAAGACAATCCACCAGATATAAATGGGTCTACCTGAAAACGCCGAAAGTGCACAATGCCGACGATGAGAACACCAACGCCAGAAGATCGACAACATAGAAGACCGACAGTTGAGAATCCCGACGCTGAGAACACCGACATGTTAGGGTAAGTGCATGATAGGGACGGACGCTAGAGTCAGGGTGTGGGTAAGGTAAGTGTGTGACAGTGACGGATGTAATGGTAGGGTGCGGGTCAGGTAAGTGTGCGATTGTGACGGACTTTAGGTTTAGGGTCAGGTTAAGTGAGTTAGGGTGCAGGTAAGGTAAGTGTGTGATAGTGATGGACTTGAGGGTTAGGGGCAGATTAAGTGAGTTAAGGTTAGGGTGCGGGTAAGGTAAGTGTGCGATAGTGACGGACCTTAGGGTTAGGGTTTGGGTTTGGGGATAAGGTTCGGGCATAGATAGTTGTGTATGCAAGGTTTAGTGTAGGTTTGTAATGTTTTTGGTGTGCTTGTGTTGTGTGTGTTTTTCGGAAAGGGATTTTGGTCTGTCAGGCATGTGAAGTTTTGTGTTTTTGAACTTTCTTTTTTGCCGTTTTTTTGTGTCGGTTATTTCGTTGTCTGTGTTTTGGCGTGTCGGTGTTATCAGGTAGACCCATTTAAATACATAATTAATGTGCCTGTATAAGGCAGGTTTTATAAGCATACATAAACATATTTCCATAAAGAAGTACCCCAGGTAAAAAAAAAGGCCAAATAGCTCCTTTAAGAAGCATATTATAGGCATGTATGTATGCATGGCCATATGTTGAATTATTCAAATGAACAAGCATTAAAGCAAGAATGGTCAAGGTCATCATTCTGAAAATCAACACAAAACAAAAGAAAACAAATTCTTTCCTTTTGTGATATGATGAATAAAACTCTACCAGTAAGTTTAGAAATGCATTTGCTAAGAATTAATCACAGTGCATACACATCTTTTAAAACAGGCATGGAAAGAAAGTATAGTTTTTGCAGGAGAGGGTCAAGACCCCTGCATCCACAACCCCCCACTAATTACATATTCTAACTCCAAGATCACACAGTACATGGGGAAAAGGGTATATTTCCCCTATTCACGAATTGTCTATCTCACACGTTTGCCGACCATCTGTTTAATTGACCAAATTATGTCAGACATATACAGATTGATTGACAGACAGATTTGTGTGTGTGCGTGTGCATATTTTTCTTTTGGCTATTTCATAGGTTCCCTTTTATTCTTAAATGTTTCTTAAATTATGCAAGGTAAATAAATAGTTTAGGTCATCAGCATGTCAAAGAAACAGCGACTCTTTTAAGTTCACAACATCTATTGTTCACTTGGTTTTGTAATCTGCAGGATGGCATGTTTGAAAGATACAAATGTGGTATATATTTGCTGATTTGTCTTGCAATCTACAATATGCAGCGTAGGATTGTGGCTCTCTCTCAGCAGTAATTCCTGCAGCCATTATTTCTGTGGTCAACATTTCTTGTATTATTTCTTAACCACAACACATCCATGCTTCTACAATTAGTTGTTTTAACACAAATCATTGACCTTACTTTGTAGTGCCTACATTCAGCAGCCTTTTGATAAGAGAAATTGTGACATATTCCATAAAAAATTTAAAATATAACTGGTCCACGTTATTACTGATACCACAGATTTCTTACTTCACAGACTGGAGCTGGAGATTGAATGTCCCTGCCTTTAGCATGCGTGCTTACTCTTGGGTTGCTGTCTTCTTTTTATTTATTATTTATTTATTTATTGCCATTTGTTGCCCTGGAAAGTCCACTGGGTTAGAGTAACCCATTTTCAGTGGAGGCCCGGGGAGAAAATCTCCACAAACAATTACAGTTATAACAAAAATAGTAAAGAGGTTACGTATGTTTTAAGAAAATTAACTTTAGAAAAGTTGAGCTTTGACTACCACTTAGTGTGTGGTTTGCCATATGATATCTTTACTTGTCTAAGTATCAGAAAACAAATTTAAAGTGGTTTGTTGGTATTATAGGTGCAGTGAGGGTTATCTAGGTAGTGGCTTTTTAGTGTTGATTTAAATTTGTTCAAGCTTTCCATTTGGGTTATATGGGAGGGTAGGGAATTCCAAAGTTTAGCTGTGTGGTGGGAGTATAGGCTCTGTCCAGCTCTTTTGTTGGGTTTGGTTACATTTAAAAGCAGTTTGTTGGGGGATCCGAAGGTTCTTGTTGGAGTATATGTATGAAGGATGGAACAGAGAGCAGGGCAGGAGTCGGGTTTGAAAATAAGTTTAAGTGCTGGAGTTAGTTTGGTATAGTTAAGATAGTAGGAAAAGTCAAGCCAGTTCAATTCTGAGATGGCTTGGCAATGGTGGGAATGGTTGGACTTACCTGAGGTGAATCTGGCTATTTTATAATAGTAGGATTGCAGTTTATTGCTCACTGATGCATGAAGGTTAGTAAAAATGGCACTGTCATATAGTAGAGAAGGGATGATTAGTGTAGTGGCCAATATGAATTGGGTGTGGTTGTTTAGATAAAGTTTGTGATGGTAAAGCTTCCCTAGTTTGAAATGTTTTTTTCTTGATTGTGCTCAGAATATGTGGTTCAAAGGTGAGATTATCATTGAGAGTTATACCTAATAATTTTGCTGTACTTAAGATTTCAATTTCGGTATTCTTTAAAGATAGGATTCTGAATTGTACATCTGGTTGTTTTGTGGAGAAAAGTAATAGTTTGGTCTTTTGGGGGTTTACCAGCAACTGTGCATTATTTAGCCAGGCTTTTATAGTTGAAAAAGCCTTCTGAGTGGTTGTCAGGAGATTTGAGAAGTTGTTGGCAGTGGAGATGATTGTAGAATCATCTGCATATTGGATGAGGCTACTTTCTTGAGAGACTTTGTGTGGGTCATTGATCAAGGTATTGAAGAGTAAGGGCCTTAGTATTGATCCTTGTGGGACTCTGATATTATATGACTGATATTCAAATTGCTGGTTGTGCCATCTGACTACTGTTCCCTATTATTTAGATAAGAAGAAAACCAAGAGACAGATTTGGGGAGCAGCCTAGCTTAGATAGTTGCTTTATAAGTTTAGCATGGGATACAGTATAAAAGGCTTTTGATAAAGCTAGTAAGATTACTGATGTAGGGTGGCCTCTGTCATTGGCTTTACTGACAGTGTCTGTAAAAGACAGTAGGGGTGTGATAGTGCTGTGGTTAAGTTGGAAGCCATGCTGGGTAGGGACAAGAAGATCATTGGTAGATAGGTATTTAAGAAACTGGATTTGTAGACATTTTTCTAGTATTTTTGATATTGGTGATAATATAGAGATTGTACGGTAATTTGAGAGGATGTGTGCGTTTCCACTTTTATGAAGTAGGGTAATGATGGATTTTTCCATAGGTGGGGGACAGAACATTAAGAGATATAACAATTTGTAATAATGCCAATAGGATATGTGATTGCTTTTGCTGCAAGTTGTAGAAATTCAGGGGGTAGATCGTCAGTGGATAGAGACCAGGGTTTCAGCTTGGATACCAGTTTGAGTGCAAGAGAGGTGGCTGTTGGCTGAATAGTAAAGGAGGGAGACAAATGAGTAGAACTTGCATTGCATGAAGAGGGAAGGCTGTTGTTGTCTACTGTAGGATAATTTGTATTGAGGGAGATAAGGTTTATTGGTGCATCTTTGATTAGCTTTTGGATGGTAGCAATGAAATGGGTACTGAATTCATGGGCAATTTGTTGTGGATCTTTTTCAGGTGAGGCGGAAGGGTTTTGTATGGTGCCAGGATTAAGTAGAGTGGAAACAGATTTCCAAAATTTGTTTTGGTTATTGTGTAGAAGGGTTGCTTGGAAGACAAGTAATGATTTTTATCTTGTATGACTATCTTTTTTTCCTTATTTCTTAGTTGCTTAAATTCCAGTTCATTTTGTTTTGATTTTTCACCATTATTTCCAGGCTTGGTCCCTTTGAAGGAGGCTTTGTTTGGTCATTTTTGTTAGCCATGGAGCATTATTAACTTTTGCTCTTTTGGTTTGTATGCATGCTAGACTAGTGAGGGTATCCAGAAAAACATTAAGATAATGAACAACGTCATCTAAGGGAAGTGTTTGTAAAAGTGCCCAGTTGTGATCTTTTAAGATGCTTATAAATGTGTCTTGGATAAAGTGGGTGAGATTTCTGGAAGTTTTGTAAGAGAGAGTTTTAGTTGTTTGAGAGTGCATTCAGTGGATGTATGCAGGAAGATGGTTGCTTAATATGTTAGGTAGTGTCCCTGAGTCTGAAAAATTTTGAGGGTGGGATACTAGTATCCAGTCTAAGGTTGATTCTGATGGCCATGGGTAGGGGCTGTGATAAGTTGTGTAAAGCTATGTAGATTTATGCTATTGGTTGGGGACTTGGTAGTTAGAGGAAGCCAGTTAATGTTGGTGTTGCTTAGGATGATAGTTTCTGGTGAAATATTTTGATTTAACCAAGATAAGATGTCTTCAAGAATAGGCATATTGTGGCCTGGGGCAATGTAGTGTACAACTATATATAGGTGTTTATTATTATTAATATGAAGTGATGTGATTAGAAGTTCAGTGTTGCCGAAGGACTGAATTGGTTTGGGACAGCGTGTTATTGTTATGGAGCATTGGTAAATTAAAGCAATGCCACCTCCCCTTTTATTAAATATATCTGCATGGATGATACTACATCCTGGCAGAATAATTTCAGTGTCTGCGATGTGTGGTTTTAGCCAAGTCTCAGTTACTATCACAATGTCTGGGGTGTGGTTAGACAGCTAGGCATGAAACTCACTAACTTTGTTACAAATACTATGAGTATTTATTGTTATTAGATGAAGATGTTGGTTATTTGGGGGAAGAATATGTGTAGGTACATTGGTTGGACCTGGACTTGGATGGATGTCCCTGCATTGTTCTAGAGAGAGGAAAAGATGGATAGTAGTATAAGGTGGGAGGCTTTTTGAGAGGGGTCTAGGGAGGCTTATAAGACAAAGTTTTAATTTGGAACTGGTAGGGGGTAGTTGTAGTTTGGTTGTATACTGGAACTTGGAAGTAAAGAGGGTGAAAAGTTAGAATAGCTACGTAAACTGTTTTGCAGTCATAGGGTTTGAGTGGTGGCTGTTGGTGGAGTTATATGAATGGTGATGAGTGTGGTGATGGAATGTAGTAAGAGGCTAGAGGTTGTTATAAAAAGAAGTGAGAGTGGTGCCAGAGAGATTGCTTTGTTAGAGTTACTGTGAGAAGTTTAAGGGTAGTGAGATGAAGGTAGGGAGATGGGGTGCGGTTAGGAACGTGAATATGCTAGGCTATTGGTGGGGGTGGGTGGGAATTGGGGAATTATAAATCTAGTGAAAGGAGGTGGGTGGAAACAGCTGTAGGGTAGGGGAGCAGAGTGAGCCTGGAGTAGGGCTGCACTGGCCCTTGGAAGCCACAAAGAACCACCAATTGTAAAAAAATAAATCTCCACTTCAGAGATGTGATTTAGAGAGAAAAAAAGTGAGTAGACAGCTGAAATACTTTGTAGAATATAGATGTACAGACTAATTATTACAGGTATGTGAGCACTAATGCTAAAAAAGTACATTTGTATTTACCTAATGTGTTTCTGGGGTTCATTATCAGGGAAAAAAGGTAAAAGATATACAGGGGAAAGGAGGGATGATACTGATGCTAACATTGGCTAAGAGGTTGGTCTTGATAATTACAGTGTATGCAGGGCCAACAGACAGGCACAACTGCTCATAGAGCGAAGGAGCGTTCTGGAGAAAGAGACAGGGGAAAAACAGAGGTGTCTACTGCGGGGTGCTACAGGAAATAACTAGCATATAAATATACAATAAAATCAAAAAAAAGAGCTGGAACAAACAATGATGCAAAGTCTTGGCTCCTTTGTGGGCTGCAGAATGTATTAAGGGAGCCCGAACGTAGTACAATGCAAGTCACACAGCAGAGAGCTGGACTCATTGGTGGAAGGTTGGATTGCAGTCATCTATGAGGGAGGGCAATTTACTTACACTGTTTTTCTCAGTGTTTTAGTCATTGTGTCTATTGTATGATGTTGTCTTCTAATATACTGTGATTACACTGTAAATAGACAAATACACTGTTAAAGATATATAGATGAGTGAAATGGCCTGAGCTTGTTTGAGTGGTGTGTGTGTGTGTGTGTGTGTGTGTGTGTGTGTGTGTGTGTGTGTGTGTGTGTATATCTGCATTTCTTTCTCATACATATATATATATATATATATATATATATATATATAGATATATTTGAAAAAAAAAAAAAAAAAAAAATATATATATATA
>NC_056748.1:683199328-683386666 GCF_019279795.1 Protopterus annectens
TTTAAATTTGATTTTCAAGTACATATTGGAAACCCCGGGTAAATAAATTAAAAGTGTCCTCCTTCACATCCATTTCTGTATAATTATAAACAGTAAAATTATCTCTTTTAATTATAGAATAACTGCTGCCTAATTCAACAACCAAGTCATATGTAGGTTCAGATTCAACCATTATATTGGTGACATTTATTTGTATCCATTGCCCCAACCCTGTGGGAACTGTTTCTGTCCCCTGCCCCTGTTCTGCCGGGGGGGGGGTGCCAAAAATCCTGGAAGGAATTTTTCCTTCCTTTCTCTGCCAGTCTTTCGCTCCTATGGAGTGGTTCAGTAGGTTGTTCAGAGAAATTATTATTAGGTGCTAGAACCTGGTTGTTTTTATACACATCCTGCTTATTATCCCATCGTGTTTTATATGGGAGAGGGTAAACTATTCCCTCTCTATATTCAATGAGGTCCCGCTCAAGCTTACGTATTTTACGATTAAGTATCTTAACGCAAAATTGGTCGACGTCATCAAAAACATGGTCATAATTAAATTTCACACTAGGAAAATTACAATCATTAACCAAAGAATTATTTAATACATTTAGGTCATTTAAAAGAATATCTGATTTGGCCTCATATTCAATAATCATAGCATTTAAAATTTCAAGTCCAGCTCTGTCAAATATTTCACAATGTTTCTTATGGTAAGAAGTTCCCGGTTCTACATTATTGGGGAACTTACAACATAAACCTTTCGGTACACGTTTCACTCTCTCACACTCTCTCAAATAGTCGATTTCCAACTGGTTGCTTTTAAAGGCATATAATTTGTGTCTCAGTTTGTCAAAATCATGTTCAATGTTATTGTGATTGTTGAGAGTTACAGTCCCTTGGTATTGCTCTCAGGGAACTAATTTATTACATGTTAATTTAGATCAACAAGGAGTTAGGCTTATTAACCAGCTTAAAAATGAAAGTATTCGGGTTATGAAACCCGATAAGGGGGGTGGAGTAGTCCTTATTACAATACTGACTATGATAGCCATCTTCATGATATGTTACATGATTCAGACCAATACGAAATAGTCTCCAGGAATGAAGTCAATCTTGCTTTTTCCAAAATTAAATTCATGCTCATTGATCACCTGTTGCAATGAGTTATAAATGAAAGATTGTTTAATTATTTACATGTCAACAAACCCAAAATTTTGATTATTTTTGGAATTCCAAAAATACATAAAGGCCTGGACCCTCTGAGGTTTAAACCTATTGTTTCAGGAGCTGGAAGCATTACGGAACCTTTGGGGAAATTTGTTGATCATATCACAAAGCAATTTAGTTCCTCCTTAGAGCATGTATGTAAAGATTCTTGGGACTTTCTCAAAGGTATTGAACCTTCTTTTTTTCAGCCTGAGCTCCTTATGGTCACCATTGACATAGTTGATTTGTTCCCTAGCATTCCACATTCGGTTGGCCTGGAATGGTTTAATGAAGTACTTACTTTGGAAGCTGGTCTTAGTAACAAAGTGACTGGCCTTTTGGTGGAGTTCATGGAAATTGTTCTAGAGAACAATTTCATTTATTTTAATGGAGAACTCTATAAACAGAAAAAAGGAGTGGCCATGGGCGCTTCATGCGCTACATTATATGCCAATGTGGTTTTGCATCGATGAGAACAAAGGTTCATCTTTTCTACCACCTGGGTCCAATATTTAACACACTACAAAAGATATCTAGATGACATCTGTATTCTCTGGAATGGAGCACAAAACCAGTTCCTCGATTTTCTTCATTACCTTAACTCCACCGCCCATTTTTTGGCCTTCACTTATAGCATCAGTGAAAATGAGTCATGTTATCTTGATGTCACCTTGTTAAAAGACATTCCTAACCACACATTTCAATCCAAATTATACCGGAAATCTACAGGATGTGCAGTATCTCTGATGACTTTTTAGAAGAAATTAATTTTTTGAAATCTCTTTTTATGGTGAGACACAGGATGTCATTGACAACAGAGCAATAAAATACCCTCCACTCATAGGTAAGGGTACATCTTTTAATACAGGTAATAGTAAGGATGCACCTTAACTTCATGGTAATTTCATTTATACTTACTCACTCAGTTCTGCAGATATTGAGGAATCCGTAAACAGACATTGGTCAGTTTTAACACTTCATGACGAACTGAAGGATATAGTACCAACGCATCCTAGGTTCATAAAATAGAGAGATGTTAATTTAAAAGAGCTGTTTCAAAGGAAACATTATTCCCGAGCCAATATACAGAACTCTAAAATAGGTACTTTCAAATGTGGGGCATGTAAACAATGTTATGCCATTCTTAATGCTTTGACTCTTAACATCCCTTCCAGGAATTTCTTTTTTAAGGCAGATAGTTACACTAATTGTGGAAGTAAAGGAGTAGTTTATCTAGGGCTATGTATAACCTGTTCCAGTTTTTATATTGGAAAAACTGAAAGACCCTTGCGAAAAAGAATTTATGAACATTTCTACGACATTTACAGACAGAATGAGTCTAACGCATTCTTTAAACATTCTTTGATTTGTCCTGATTTTGAACTTAGGTTCCTTGTTTTAGAGCAGGTGATACCAGATGTCAGAGGTGGGGATTGGGAGACAATATTAGAGTATCGTGAACTTCTTTGGCAATTTAAGTTGGACGCAGGAAGACCTCCGGGTTTAAATGAGAACATTAATATTAGTAGTGTTCTCAAATTGAGGATGGCCCGTTTATAATAGAATTATCTCCATATAATAACATATTTTATACTCTATCGCCATCCTTTTCATCCTCCACAAATTTATTTATATATATATATATATATATATATATATATATATATATATATATATTTTTTTTTAAATTCATACTTATGTGTTTTATAATATATATTCATTATGTTGCTTTTGCATGTTAATTTTCACAGTAGTTTAGTTTATTTTTATTTTTATTTCATCTGTTTTTTGAAGTATTTTTCATTCAACTTGAGTTAATATTTTTATTAGCACAATATTTTATTATTTTTCATGATTTTAACTGATGTTTGTGCAGTATTTCAGCACTGTTTTAAGCTTTTTACGGGTCTGATTGATAATTAGGTCAATTAATTAATCAGGTGACCCATAAGGTATTAGTTAAAGATGCTCATGACACCTCAGTGCTAACTTGAGAAAGCTCTGCATTTACCGAGTGAAAGCGCTTGTTTTATTTTTCTGCTGTTATTCAATAAAGTGTCTGACTTCTCCTGGTTCAGCGTTCCTTTCCTGTATTTGTTTTTCCAAGCTCAGATGTTCATAAGCCTAGTACTTATACAGCAGGAACTTCTTATTTTAACATTTGTTAATGTCTGTTATGTACTTCACAGATAAATATTCTAGTTGTCTACTGATGTACTATGTTCTTTATCTGTAAATATGTTGTAAGTAATTGCTATGTAAATTGTTAATCGCTATGTAATCCAATGTAACTACTGCCTGTTTATTTTAACTGTGGAGCTTTTCTCCCCGGGCCTCCGCTGAAAATGGACCTACGTCCAGTCGGACACTCCCGGTCAACAAATATAAATAAATAAATAAATAATATCATTGCTGGCACACAGAAACTGCACTATTTCCCTATGGAAAAATGGATCTGTGTTCTATTCCTCAGTGTCTTGTGATTTGAAACTTGATGTTCAAGGAATTTGACTTACTCAATCTGCAGCTATTTTGGATTTAAAATTACCTCTGCTAAAGATAATGAAGCTGAATGGCTCACCATTGACTCCATTACATGGAAGGTCTTCTGGTCGCTTTTTCTCCGACAACACCTTAGACGTCCTGTTAGCACTGACACCAGTTACCTTCTTTGTTGAGCTTATACATCAACGCTTTTTAAGGGGTATTCAGTTTCCTTCCAGATCACAAAAACATGCCTCAAACTCCCCACAGTTGGGGATTATGACAGAGAAAGGGTGTGTGTGTGTGTGTGTGTGTGTGTGTGTGTGTGTGTGTTAGAGAGAGTGAGTGAGTGAGTGAGTGAGTGAGTGAGTGAGTGAGTGAGTATCCTTTGATGAACTAGTTTCTGTGGTGCTGCACAATGTTTACTGGTATACACCCTTACTCTTCTGCAGCTCTCAACAGGATAATGTGGGTTTTGGAAAAATCATTTTGGTCTTTAAAGAATGGATTAAGGAAAACTGTTGAATGAAAACTATAACACAGGAAATAATGAGTGTAACAATATAGAGATATTATTCATTTTATTAAGCTGATGGGAGGTTACCCTGCTGTGATTTAGATATGCCCCTTTTTCTAAATACATAAATGGCTTGCAGTTGTAATAAGTAGGAGTGCAAAGGGCATAGCCACTGAAATTGAAATGTGACCGTTTTACACACAAAAAAACATATTTGTAGAATTTTTTTAAGGGGGAAGATTTCTCTACTGCTTTAATTCATCCACAGCACTGTTCACTATAGACCACTGCATTTTGATTAAATTGTTTCTGGATTTCTTCAGTTCTATATCAAAAAAGTTCATCAGGGTTTCATCTCCAGTTATGTTTCTAATGTAGCAGCTCCCACTTGGATATCCAGTGTTCCCAAACAAACAAAATAGATAATATGTCATATATGTGAAGTGTTGACATAAGAAAGAGAAACTAAAACTATTTTAAAGTCTCTGCAATGATTAACTACAGCTGAAAACATTCTATAGTACAATCTTTCAAAAACAGAAACTGGTAAAATGTCACAGGATACAACAAACAGTGCATTGTACCTATAAAATACCCCAAAGCAAAACTCCACAGAAGCAAGTAAAAAAGTTCTGTACCATAAAATTTAGTACAAAGATGAAACAATGTCATTTTAAATTGTTAAAAATGTTTCCACAGACTACCTCCTTTATCAGCAGTTGACTCAGTTTTGCCCCAAGTACCAGACATATAGTATAATATTTATGCAGATCTAGCCTAAACGACAGCAATTTCACTAAAACACCACTGAGATGTAAGCTGACTCCAAGAGACAGACAAATTCAAATCTGATTGAATGTATAATCTTGAGAAATAATTGGTGTCACAGTCCACTCATGAAAAGAAAGCTTGACATGTTAAGTGTCTGTACCAGTGGAATATCTGTAATAAATAAAGCAGCATTCTGGCCAAGACATCAAACAAATCATCCAAATGCATATTAAAAAATACTACAATTTATTGTAAACATAGGTGGTATGACAGAAAACACCTTTTTTTCCCCCACAATGTGAATGCACAGTTAATACAGACTTCTAAAGAATGGTAAATAGCTTAGCTTACATAAATGACAGTACACTTGCAAGTAAACCTAGACTTTAAATTGCACTGAAACTGCTAGTCATGTGGAATAAAATTGTGCATTACAAAAACATATTCAGGTTTGTCAGAAAAAAAAAAAGGCAACTAACTACAACACGAAAATCATTAAAAAGCATCACCACTGACGATTGTTTCAAATGAAATATTTTAGAAATCTACTTAAAACCTTTGGTCATCTATATTGGCACAGATGAAGGAAGCTCTGACTGCTAGACCCTGTTTGTTTAGCTGCTCAAGTGGATAATGCAGATAGCAAGGAAGGGAGAGGGATGATGAGTCTTGCCTTTTTACCCTTCTCAGTGAGAAAGTCATGGGAGATAAGTTGGAAAAAGTGGTTCAGTTGCCACAACCCTGATAAAGACTTCAGTTATAAGGTGACCAGCTTGGGAATGTGGGATGGCTATGGCAGGTCAGTTTGGATACCTACTGGAAGGTAGGGTCAACCAAGAGCCAGCCAAGCCTGCATCAACTGGCTGCAGTGTCATTTTAAATGCTTGTATGCCTGCAAGGGGGGGCCCAGCAGCACTCTACATGTCCCATCAGAATGGGGGAGATAGACCTCAATGGCCCAACACAGATGTGGGAGCATGAGAGTATACCCAATCCATAGAGCAAAAAATGACACCTTTCATCATGTTATGAGCACACAAAACTGATTTTGTTAGCTGGCAGAGTATGAGTTAACCACATTCATTTTATGAGTCCTTTAAACCATTTCAGTGACCTGGATGCTGTGTGGTAAATGCTGCAGACAAGTAGGATTGCATTCTACTATCATGCCATATCACATACCTAGTTATGACTTGTCATACAGCAAGCATGCTGCTGTGCATTAATGTAGAACTATGATCTGTTCCTTGATATCATTTCTATGCCCTTTAATGGTGCTCACTACTGATCCATCCTGTCCAGGAGGTGCCAAAGTTTACTACATCAAAAGCCTGTGTTTTTTGGAATTCAGTAGCAGCACTCATTTTCTCCTGTTTTTCAAGAGATTTGACTGTCACATTCATTATTTTTGTCACATGCTTTGTTGAAATCAGGCTTTTAAAAAAGTTGATATTGCCTTAGTGATAAATTAATGTTTGCCTAACTGTGCTGCACAAAACAAAAACAATCTGTGTTTAGCATCAATTATCCATGCTCACTTAATTGATGGATTATTCAACACCACAACATTTTACACGTCAGGATGTTGCATCTTATAACATAATTTCTAGAGAGACAAAACAATTTTGCATTCCCTCGAGACCTGTTGCAGAGACATGCTTCAACACTCAAACACACACACAGACGCACACTATGTATGGGTCCCAGTCACATTGTTTGACATCCGTTTATGTGATGCAATTTGATCGAATGAACAGATTGTCGACAGGTTTCAGAACAACAGTCCATGGGTTTGAGAATATACCATTTAACACAGGCATTGTGCCATCTCAGAATTAGGATATATAATTAGCAGGGTATGTGTGTGTGTGTGTGTGGGGGGGATGCAGGGAGCCCCCCCCCCAAAAAAAGACAATGGTTTCTTTGTGTTTTTTTTAAAGCTTTGCATGCACCAAAATTAATTCTCACCATATGCATAGCAAGGTGTTGACATGCATAATGTCACTAAATTTGTTTTTACATTATGCACTTTGACATAAATGGTATTTGATCCATTTAAGTAATCTAAACATATATTTGCATACATGCATACATAAACGTACACAGACTCCAAGACTGCACAGACTGATGGCAGGAAGGATTAGAGAAAAACTTGCAACGCTCATTTTCTTGTTTTTTTTCAAGAATAAAATTGAATGCAATATGCCAGCAAACTTTCAGTAATGACTTTCAAAGCATCAATCAATTAGACGTCAACAAAAAAGGCTTTTCCGCATAAATTCCACTGGTAGTGATTTTGCTGCATTCCCTTTTCTTACTTCTATTTATCAGTAATCTGCATGTGCAGTGACCACTATAAATTATTTTAAATCATCCCAAACTATGTTAAGATAATTTCTTAAAACAGATGAGTGCATAGTATTTACAAGACTGTTTTCTGTATCATTTTTCTCCCTTCTACTCAAAGACCATGAAGTCTCCCTACTACAGCACAAGCCTATTCATTCCTTGGCAGTGAAGGAGGCCATCATCTAGTCAGACATTGGGAATAATTGTCCTCCTGCCAGCACCTCAGAAATCTGTGTTAATCCATCCCAATGTAGTTCATATAGACCTATCTTTCTGCTTAATAATGATTATAAAATCTTTATGTCTATCTTAGTAAATAAAATTAAGAAATCCCTGACTAAAATCATAAATGAAGACCAAACAGGCTTTATATTTGGAAGACACACATATGACAATATTCAGAGAATTTTAACCATTATAGAAGCTTTGAACAGAGACAATTCAGAAGCTCTTATAATCACATTAGATATAGAGAAAGCATTTGATTCGGTAAACTGGAAGTATCTATTTAAAATTTTGGAACTTTTTGAATTCCCATTAAACTTTATAAATTTAATAAAGAATATATATATAAAGACAACCTGGCTTATGTAAAATTAGGCCCATTTACCTCGGAAGCTTTCAAAATAACTAAAGGCTCAAAGCAAGGTTGCCCTATGTCTCCCATCCTGTTTGCCCTGGTGATAGAATTATTTGCGTCTGCAATACGAAGTGATCTAAAAATAGAAGGAATTAACTTTTATAATAAATTTAATTCTAAAATCATATTATTTGCTGACGATATATTGCTGACTTTAAGACCGAATGAAGAGTCCATGCAAGAATTAGAGAAACAAGTAAAAGATTTTTTTTCCATTTCAGGTCTTTGTTCCAATAAATCCAAATCAAAACATATACTTCTAAATAAAATAGATGACTTGCATCTGAATAAATATCAAATAATTGGAGAAAAGGTTTCTTCACTAGAATATCTAGGAATTCTTATATCTGAGAACATAGATACTACCATGACCTTAAATTATAATAAAATCCAAAATTTAATTCAAAAACAAGTTAATAGCTGGAATAAATTAATGTTAAACTTGGAAGATAGGTTACAGTTAATAAAATGATATTACTACCACAAATAAACTATATAGCATTAGCAATCCCTATTTTACCAGATAAAAAAGTTATAAAGACAATACAGAAACTTTTAATGGATTTTCTTTGGTATCCAAAAAAGAATAGAATTGCATTCTCACATCATATTAGACCCTGGGACTTGGGAGGAATTAAATTTCCAGACATAGAAACGTATATTAAAGCTTCCATCATTAAACTTATACTAAATTGGGTAAATCCAAATTATTCATCCGCATGGAAAATTTTACATTTAACTTTCTTCTTAAATGAAAACAATATCTTAAAAAAATATGGATTTGGAGAATTATAACAACATATTTTGGCATGCACTATGTCATAGCTTACAAAATAAAACAACAAAGCCCACTAATTTATCATATCTGAATAATATTTATAATCTATTTAGAAAATTTATAATTACAAATCCAGATATAAAATTATGGTTCGATCTTTTAATACCATTTAAAACATCAAAGAATTTTAAAGAAAAAATCCAAGAAAAAAATACTCATTAATTGGGAATCCAAAAACTTTATTTACTGGTTTCAATGCTTAAATAATCACAGTACTTTAACCACCCAACAAGTAATAAATGAGTTTAGTATATCTGAAATAGACAGAACAGAACTTCAGAAAATACTACAATATGCAAGTGATTTATGTAGAATTATTAATGGTTCAAGCTTTAATACTATACCTAAGTTCATAAAATATATGCAAGAATCGATTTATGGAAATCATAATAAGCTAATTTCTATATCTAAATTATACAAAATTTTAATAGTGTATAAAACCAAAATAGGTCAAAATGTTGTGAACATTTTAACAAAGGACTTGACAATAAATCTATCATCTGAAGGTATAAATGACCTTTTGTTGTCAGTTAAGCTAACATCAAACTTCCAGATATGGAAAATCTTCACATGGAAATTTTTACATAGAGCCTTTTATACACCATATAAAATAGCCAAATTTGACCCTGCCCAAAAGCCCACATGCTGGAGATGTACTGTAAACTGTAAGGCAGATTGGATACATATATTTTATGATTGCATTAAAAATTCTGGGAATATATTAATAGATTTCTTCAAGCCATTTATAATGATAAATTTGTTCTAACAAAATCTTTAATTTTTTTGAATGTAGATGACTCAGTAACTATGAGTAAAAGTGATCAATATCTTTTATGGTCTATTCTGGCTGTAGCCAGAAAATGTATAACAAGAAAATGGAAATCCACTGTTCCTCCAAGTTATGAAGACTTCATATCTCTATTAAAGGAATCTGTACAGAAAGAAATAAAAGTCAAAGAAGAAAGAATTTTTCCCAGACGTTGGACAGACAATCCTTGGAATAAAATCTTAATACTTATAGACACATTACAAAAGGACAGCATTTCTTCTACATGAAATTGAAATGTCATAAACTAAGATGAACTTATGTGAATATATGCCAGTAAAGGTTATACTAGTTCTATGAGATTATTCCTCTTTATAACCTTATTGGTTAATCCTTTTCATTGGACCACCTGTAAATATTGTACATATTGTTATAGTTATTAACTATTTTCTTTTATTTTGAATTGTAATTTAAAATTTACTGTATCATAATTTGTCTACAAATGAAAAAAATAAAAATTATTTAGCAAAAAAAAGAAATCTCTGTATTACAGCCCAAAACCCTCCCCTGGTGGTAATGTGCAAACATGCACCACTGCAGGGACTTCTAATGCCCCCTGTATCTACACATGCATGCTCTCACACACAAACAGGACCACTGCCACCATCAGCTTGGATGGCCATGATGTACACGCACCTAAACTGACCCCCTGCTTTCAGTGTGTCCTCAGACTTCCCTCCTTGATACTGAATGGGATTTTTCTGATGTCCTGCCATTCTTCAGCTGTGGAGCATTTTTTGCAGAGTTTATCTTTTCGCTTCATAGACAGCTTCTGGTTAGATTGTTCCTATCTCCTGTCTCTCCTGAGAGATAAGCTATAGATAAGACAGTGATTTCCCCAAACCGATCATATTTTTTTATTTGTGCTCGTGTGTGTTTGTGTGTGTGTATACATATGCATGTATGAGACATGAGATAGACTGACTTCTATGCCATGAACCCACAGACTGACATAAGAAATGACTCCATCAAGACTGGTGTCTGTACCTTGCACTTGCACACTTCCATAATAAAGACTCCAGGATCAGGAAAGGGTTGGAATAAGGATTAAAGTGTTTACCTCTCAAACACAAGCTACATGGTTTGAGTCTCACATTTTGGAATTGGCTGGGCTTAAAATAGCAGCAAAAGGCAGCTAGCCTTGTAATCACCCATGAATCCAATGTCAGTGGGCAGCTGGTATAATTAAGGCATTTACCTTACAGACACAAGATGCAGGGTTTGATTCCCACATGGTGTAATTGCCTAGGCTTAAAATGGCCCACAAGGACAATCAGCCCAGTATTAATCTATGAACCAGTAAACCTGTGTGATCATAAAATAGATAAAGTGGGCAATCAGAGAATAAAAGAATGAATTTTTCAACGTTTTCTTTTCCTGCCCTCACCTCCTTCAGTTATAATGCATAATAGTTACTTATTCATTGGATATCTGGTGCGTCTGCCAAGACTCCATTATGTCCTATAAATTGGATTTTGAGCTGCTTTACAATTGTATTAGCCAGTGCTAATACTGATAAAGCTACTTTATTGCTCTCCCCTACTCTGCCTGCAGTAGTTCTCTCTAGACCAATGGTATTCAAAATGTGGTCTGTGGACCACTGCCAGTCCACAGACTACTTTCTACACATCAGCCACCATAAGGGCATTGTGGGACACTATTTATCTTATTTTTCAAGAAATGCTGCATTTTTTTCCTTAACTAGATTTTAAAAAATGCCAGTGGCGCTCCTTACCTGGTCTTCACTCATGCCTATGGCACTATCATTTGATCAACATCTTTAGCCAAGTCCTCCACCTTGGCCCCTACACCAGGATTCCCCAAACAGAAATGGAAAAGATTTCAATGGATATCTGAGGTCTGCATCGGAGGAATCATTTCGAATTTCAGACATCTCTTATGCTCGTTAATAGATCCTGCACTGTTCTGTACAACCCCTCCCTCATTGCTACAGTGATGCAGCAAACAACATTTGGGCTGTGCCCCAAACCTCTCCATCTGACAGGCTTTAGGAGGATAGAGAATAGAGGAAAAGGAACAGCAGAAGTATGATCAAGTTTATGTTTCTACAACCAGGAATGTTAAATAATAGTGTTCAGTTCCAGATTTCACTGAATGTGCCTGATTTGACTCATTTTTATTTCCTTCGCTTAAAATGTAATGATTATCTGGCAAATCTTTGAGAACTGACTACTCTAAACAATAACCTGTATTTGAGTTTCAGATCATACCTCTCAATCTCTTGGAGCAAGAAATCTAGACAAAGCCAATAATGTGGTACAAAGGCCAAAAAATTGGGACAATTTTTAAATATTGCTCTTACAAACTTTGAAAGTTGATATAACAGATTTTGCATTAGCATGAATTTTCTGAAAGGTATAAAGTCTGAAACTCAAATGTATGTCATTACTTTCCAACTTCAACCTTTAATGATTTTTACACTAATTTGCCAGAAAACCACGATTTTATGAAAAATGGACCAAAAATATGGGGCAAAAATCTGGACATTCTGCGAAAATCTGTACAGTTGAGCGGTATATTTCAAATCTCATATCCTTCTGAATGCTACTGCAAATAATTTAATTTCATCTGCTTTATAGGGATGTGACAGCAGAGGCAATATTTAATTCCTTAATTTTGGGTATTTGTAACTCATTTTTTGTGTTGTCATTGAAACTTGTTCTAAGAAGTGCTTCAAGACTTCACCACCACCACTGTACAATGTCCATGCTATATATATATATTTTTTTTTGATGGGAGGGGGTGCAACTGTGATGACTGCGAAATGCAAATAAAGGCAGACATTTGATTTTAACACTTCATAAACTTTGGGAATTTGTACTAGATAATCGGCCTTCACATTTCAAACATTCCTTCAGAAAATTTTTTCTACTAAGTATAGAAAAGCCTAAGTTAAAATCTGTCTCTGATGTCAGCCCTTTGCTAAACATTTATGTTTTGTGGGTTTGTCCCTGATTATTGAGCTAAGTGCCTGACGGTTGATAACCTTCTATAATTCCAGCAACTGTTGTGCCAACATTCTAATGTCTCTGACTTTAGCTCACATTGCCCTCTTGTCACATGCAAAATTTGTGATTTTCTGGTAAGGTGTTGAGGGCTACAGTTAGTAATAACAGGCATTTACATTTCAAACTTGATATGTTTCAGAAAATGCATGCAAAAGCAACATTTCTCAGAGTATAGAAGCTATACTGCATAAAATCTGTATGTTATTTTGGACGTTTCTTCCAAGGGCGCTGGAACCATTGAGCAAGGGGGAGGCAGCACCCCCCCCACCACTTGATGTCTTGTCTAGTCCCTTACACTTTTTGTCTAGTCCCTGTGGGCAGAGAAAAAAGGACTGGAAGCCATGCATGCGTATTACGGACTTACACCAAACACAACATAGGAGTGAAATTCCATTGCCTGCTTACCTTAGGCAACAAGTTCCGTTGCCTACCTGAAGGAGGTTTCAGGCAAGATGCTTTGGATATATGCTGCTGCACTGCTTCAGGGATCATGTTTCTGGTCAGGCACAGCTTTCAGGTAAGGATATATACTTCTGCGGGGTCAGGGATTATGTTTCAAGCACATATTGCTGCCACTATGTATTCTGCAGCGTACATGAGCTGGATGGGCAGCAAATGTAATACAGTAAAAAAATAATAAAGTGTTGAAGCTCTTCTCAATCATCCAATATCCACACATTGGCTAAGTGCCAATGCTAAAGCTGACTCACATATCGGAACAGTACTAACACTTCTTTTGTTTGCATGGAAAAAAGTAATAAGCCCCATCCAGGTGTTTTTTTTTTTTTTTTTTTTTTTTATTACTATTTGCTGGAAAGGCAGGGACTGTCTCAGTAAAGAAAAGTGAATGATCTTTAATATGATTGAAAGTTGAAGAAGACCAGCAACAAAAAAAAAGTCTTTAGAAATCTTGTAAGTGCAGAGGGGTAGAGCTACTGAATGCATGAGGCGGGAAGAAGCATGACACCGATAGTTTGGAAGTTTATTTCTTGTCTGAAGATTGCATGTGTATTGGTGGGCTGTCTAATTACATTAAATACAGCTGCAACTAGGTAATATATCAGCCCTACTGTTTGAGCTTATGTATAAATTGCCAATTTGACACTTCCGGTTCTGTCACGAACGTGCCTATTGCAACTGAATCAAAAGCTGGCAATCTTTTTTTATTTTTTTCTAAAACAAAGCTGGTAATCTTGATTAGGTATTAATGCTGGGCTCTGAAGTTTGTTGCGTTTATGTGCTGCACGTGCTGCATTTGTTCTGTCAGCTACATTTGTGGTGATTTTCTTGAAGGTTGCAGTCAAAGAGATTACATATTTTTGATTTCTCTTTCTCTCTCTCTGTCTCTGCAGAAAGGCAATTTAGAACTGACAAAGGGCCAGATTTACGAAGGCTTCCACGGAGTGTAAGAGCAGTGTAAGACGGCAGACAGGCAATATGTCTGCTGAGCGATTCAACAATAGCCGGCAGGGGCGTGCATGAGAGCTTCTAAAGCTACTCTTGCACGGGCAGTGTTATCTTATGCAAATTACCTCATTTGCTGCAGAAAGCTATGCAAATGAGGTAAATTTGCGATCCAGGAAACACTAACCTGTCCGTGTAAGAGTAGTGTTATCTGCAGAAATGTACTCCATTGGTAACGGAGTACCATTCTGCAAATAGCTAAACAGAGCTATGACAGCTCCAAATAAAGGATGAATCTAGTTGAGGAAGCATGCCAATGGCCAAATATAAGGCCAATGGCATTTGCAAATGTTGTAAATCCTTAAAATCCAATTTTTTTTTCTCCGATCGCCGATGTTTAAGTGTACTGCAGTGGCGCACAAACATGCTGTGCTTTAAATAAAATGAAAAAAAGGGAAAAATAGCCACAAATGTGCATTTTCATTAAAAAGCTTGTTCTGCCATGCAGGTGAATGGCAGGCTGAAAACTACATGGCCACTGAGTAGTGGTTGCTAAGGGGAGGAAGCTCAGTGTGAGAGATGTAACCAAGCATTAGTAGGCAATCCTATGCAAATGAGGATAAGGATAGTGAATCTCAATTTTCCCCTGCATGTGAGCAATGTCCCTAGAGTGTAAGTGTAGGAGTAGGGTAGTATTAGAGTAGAAGATTGGTGACATCATGCTGGGGTATGTCTGAAAGACTGTAAGGTGACTGGAGCACAGTGGTATGTGTTTGCCCTGAGTTGCTCAGGATTGCAAGAGGCATGTTTACAGTGGTACTAGCTGAAAACAAGAAACCAAAAGTGTACGCCGTGGATATATCTGAAATTTCTTGCAAACGGGCACACAGTGTGTGTGCACGTGTGCGCTTGTTTGTGTGCCGCTGCCCCTTGTGGAAACAGAAAGGGAAAAAGGAAGGATAAGAAGTAGTAGGAAATTAACCAAGGAGAACTAGCAGAGCTGCCAGGTGAAATTTATCAGAATCAGCCAATTACACAGGCAGTCGACTAACCCACCCCAGCCCAGCACTTTAAACTCTGCAAACAGCAGTCTAACCTGTTTTTTCACAAGAACTCTGCAACACTGCAGTATACAAAGAGTGAAAACCTAAAAAGCTTAAGGCTGACAAAATGTTAGGGGCTGCTATTGCTATCATAAACCAACATGTGCAAGGTGCTGAGGGTGGTGATGTTGTGAATGCTTCTGAGCAACCCACAGTGAGGAGATGGAGAAGAGTGTACAGACCCAGGGTAACCTACCAGGGGCTACATGAGCTGGAGATAGTGGAGTGCTATAGAGTGGACAGAGACCTCCTGCAGCAAATTGTTGAGCTGTCCCATCCACGCCTCACACACAGAACCAACAAAGGGGAACCCATCCCAGTGGATACCAAGGTATGTGTTGGACTACGAATACTAGCTACAGGTACCTTCCAGAGACCAACTGGTGATATGATGGGGGTTTCACAGGCATCAGCATCCAGGGTACTGCACTAGTTCCTGGATGCCATGTCAGCACATGTCGGTGAGCATGTATATTTCCCAATACCAGTGAGGCATTGGCCAGCAATATGCATCTTTTCCACCAAATAGCAGAATACCCTGAGGTGGTTGGTGCAACAGACTGCACGCACATACACATCAAAGCACCACCTGGTGAGTGGGGTAGTGTCTACATCAACCACAAGGGCTTCCCCTCCCATCAACTGCCAATGCCCAGGGCATAATAATGAATGTGTGTACTGGCTGCTCTGGAAGCTATCATGATTCCAACATCTGGTATCTGATGCAGCTGTACCAGAGATTTGCCAGTGGGGACATCCCTGACGGTCATCTAGTAGGGGATGCTGGATACGCACTGGAGCTGTGGCTGATAACACCCATCAAAAATGCACACACACTCGAACAAGAACTCCATAATGAGGCACATGCACAAACAAGAAATATTATTGAGCGTGTGTTTGGGATGCTCAAGTCACGGTTCTGGTGCCTGGACACATCTGGTGGAGCCTTGCAGTACTCACCAACTACATGTACCCAAATTGTCATGGTATGTGCCATGCTACACAAAATGATCCTGCGAAAACAGCTGCAGCAGGAACAGCATGGGGCAGGGCCAAACAGCCCCCCACCATTGCCAAGGCCTGCACAGGCACAGCGTGACTTGGAGGAGGAACAACCTGAGCCTGCCCCAGTAGGCAGAAGGAGGCATGCCCAGTATGCCCTGGCCTTGGCAAAGAGGCAACTCATAGTACATACACTGACTAAGTAGGAACCCTGGAAATGACACCTCTCTCTGACTCGCACATACAATAAAAAGGATGCCTAACTTGACACTACCTGTTTTCAAACATGTATAGAGAGTGTACTATGTGCATCCAACATAGGCAGACCTGAAGCACCACCAGAGGCATGATTGCCCTATTTTAAGCAATATAAAGCAGTGCTAAGCACATTTTACCACTATTTAGCATATTTAAGCACAATTGCATGGAGCTGCGTGCCGCGCAAACTAGCACAACGTTGGGCAATGTTGGGCAAAGTCAGGCAAAGTCTAGCAAAGTCGGGCAAACACGCTCACACCTGCTTTACTGTTCCTTAACCAGTCAGGTCTGCCCAACAGGAAAATAGAAAGCAGTCACAGGGCTCGAACTCAGGATACTGTGCACTATAGTCACAGTACTGAACCACTAAGCCATGACAGCATTTCACTGACACAGACACAGCAAGGCAATTGTAGACTAACGCAAACACAAACAAATGCTGTATCATGCCCTCTGAACTTCCCCCCAGGCCTATGCAGACAGAAAACAGCAAGCCAGGCATTGTGATGTGGGTTGGGTAGGCTATGAAGTCACAAACTAATATACGTGAAATTGGAAGCTAAGTTCTGTAGTACAGTAGTATGCCTCAAGCCAGTACGATAGGCAACAGTACAGAATGAAATGAAGTACCTGACAGAGCAGTGCAGGCCTAGCAAATGTGTATAAGTGTCAGGTGAGCCCCTCATCCTATGTACACCCACAGTAACAATCAGGTGTGCCCCCTGGGTAGAAATGTACAAATAATAGCTGTCCCCCCTGTATGTAGAAATGTTGATAAGTCTATGCAAAGCAACTCATGGAAGCCCTGCAGGCACAGCGTGCTTCCTGTTGATGTACAACACAAAGGTGAGCCTTGAAGTAAAAAACAACTTGCTTTTTCACACACATATAGTATATATGTCCATACTGGGCATGCTCACACACCAACAAATTTAGCAAATTTCAGTCAGCAACATACTGAAAGGTCATACTGGGCATGCTCACACACTTAGGCCATGTCTGAGTACAGCAGTGGGCCACACATATCTGGCAGTTGCAGTTCTTACCCCAGAAACTTGTCACTATTCACCAATCCTACCTTGTGCACACAGTTATATGAAAACAGACCCATATAATATATTGGACTCCTGTCATAATCAAACTATGTACTACAAGTACTGAACTTGTTCAGAGAAAGTGAAAATTCAAAGATGATCAATAAATCTCCAATCAGTATCATCAATAAACAATGAGCACTCCTAACATTATCCAATCCATGTTCTGGCAAAAATATTGTTAAAGAGTCCATAGAGAACCATGAAGCTTTCTTTCCCAATGTCATATATATCAATGTAAACACATATATGTTCTGAATCAGTGCAAACTGTAAATGAATACATGTACACGACTGACACTGCCAACATCTTGTCAGACAGGTTCAAACATATTTACCCCCTCTCACTGACAAAATGGCACATTATCATACCGGGAGATTGTGAAAACCCAGAAACCACATATACAATGATTAAACAGCACTTCCAAACCTAAAAATACGGCATCTATGGGATGACATGGTTTCCCTAGCTGTGTCATATGTGAACTCCAAAACAAACAGACCCTGCACCTGAAAAGTCTGTTGAGACTCACCCTCTGTACAGGATATGAAACTGTTGAATGCATTACAGCAACATGTGGCACACTCCACAAGTGTTGGTGCACAACAGACCATAGGAGCTATTGTCTTATAAGCCCATTAACCTGATCTGCAAGGCCATGGAGTCCATCATGATGGAACTCATAAACAGAGCTATTGTGAGCCTACAGACACCCAACCCTACCAATTTTGGTTTGGTCAGGGACAGATCATGGTTCCCAAACCTGCTAGACTGTTTTCAAGGCAGTCACCCAGGACATACATCAATTAGATGAGCTAAACACGTCCCACATAGACCTTGAAAAGCCCTTTTCCAACATCCCAGACACATCGTATCCACAAAATCAACAACCAGTGCATAAATATGTATGTCATCTGATGGATTGCCAACTGGGGCACAGATAGATCCCACAAGGTAAGAATTGTGGTCTCCTGTTCAAGCTGGTAACAACCGCTGTCCCCCATGGCTCAGTCCTGGGACCCCTCCTGTCTGGTGTATACTTTTCAGAAATACAGTCAAACACACGAGGGCTATGTTTAGCAAAGTTTGTGGATGACTGCAAAAAAGTTGTCATAATCGATGTTTGGGACAACAGAGACATCCTTAAAAAGGATCTCAGTCAGACATATGTTTTGTAAATATCATGGCCTCGAGCTGCAGTCATACAAATACCATATAGGTGCCAACACCCTAAATATGTAGGTGATAACAAGGGATCTATGGACACATGTGGATAGTCATCTCCACTTCCAGAAACATATTCACAAAGTGGTTAGAAAATCATGCTATGTGTTCCCACAAACTGCCAAAGTCTTTGCATGTAGGTCAAAGGAGGTTCCCTCTACTCATCAGTCATCAGACCCGTCAGAGAGTACCACAACACACTTGCGATGAATCTGACTGTGCACCCTCAGCAGCTGGAAAGACCACGAAAGTACCTCAACAAGAGGATTACTGGCCTCATACAGTTGCCCCATGCAACAAGACTGAATATAACTCAATCTGTACTCTGTTGCATACTGTCTGCTCAGGAGATCTCTGCCCAACAGACAGGTCCATGTCCAATGCAGAACTGATGTACATGCGCTATCTGAAGTAAACCCAAGATCAATGTACCACATGCTCTAGGGATATTATCATCACAACATTAAATAGAACATGTTGGAGGGATACATTACTAACTCACAGACTTCCCTTGCTTTGAAACAGGCTCCCAACCGACATTTAGCCAAGACCCTCACTGGCACTTTTCCAGAAGAGCCTTGATGAGTGTATGTGAAACTGAACTGTCACACCATGGATCACTTCATCAGCTCTACTACACAGAGGCCTAGGTAACTAACTCCATGGGTGGTGATAGATGCACACTCTGGCCATACTAATATATGCCTTCAGGCAGATAGCCTATTACCTACCTATGTACCTCTATATATATGTAGGGGGAACACAGTATAATCAGCCAAAGATGGATGGCCAGAGATGTGTGTAAGAGGGTTACCATGACAAGGAGCCATCCAGGACCGTCTCACCCAGCACACATCCCAATGGCATGAAAGACATGAGGTGCACATCTCTCCCACTGTACATAACAGCCACCAGTATCTGTAAGCATTACAGTGTATGTGGTCCATGTGCCTGCTGTACAACATGACTGTACAATGAAGTACACATCTACTATCTGTAGATATATACCTGTAACATAGTCTACTACATACCTATGGACCTATCTCCACGAAGGCATATATCAGCCTACGCAAGTTGGGCAGCTTTCCCCACACCACTGTGTAGTCTTCCAAGGCCTTGTTCTAATAGTACCCTAAGCCCCTTTCTAGTGGGGCTGCTGATG
The DNA here is from genome assembly GCF_019279795.1 of Protopterus annectens. Taxonomy (NCBI): domain Eukaryota; kingdom Metazoa; phylum Chordata; order Ceratodontiformes; family Protopteridae; genus Protopterus; species Protopterus annectens. Next base: position 683,219,215 of record NC_056748.1, read on the forward strand.
TGATGTCTGGCATGAATTGTCTGTTTCCCATCCACTCATCAAGGTTCCACTTGAAGTGTGCCAGCGAGGGGTTCTGTCTGATGTCCATTGGGACTCTGTTCCACAGTAAGGCAAGTGTCTGGGATGGTACTCTATCCCACCAGCATGTTGTATTCATTGTTCTGATGAGGTTCATATCCCTGAAATGTGTAGGGCGACTCAATGTTGTTATGTGTAGATGGAACATGTTCAACACTTATGTGTTGGACATGGCTCTGTATGTTAGGCAGAGTGTGCCTCCGAGTAGGCGGTATGCAATGAAGAACAGATTTAGTTTTACCAGTTGTGTTGCATAACACAACTGTTTGAGGCCAGTAATCTTCTTGGTGAGGTACCTATGTGGTCGCTACAGCTGCTGGATATGCTAAGTCGAGTACATCCAAAATGGTGCACTGTACTCAATGATGGGTCCTTAGATTTAAGAGTAGAGTGCCAACACTACCTCTTTGGATCCCGATGCAAACCCTTTGTTGATTAGGTGGGCCACATAGGATCACCCAATCACTTTGGCAACATGGTTGTCAAAGGAAAGATGACTATGTACATGTGTCCCCAGATCCCTTATCACCTTGTCATTTTTAAGGGGGTAACACCCATGTGGTAGTTTGTGGGTATTGTGTTTTCAACAAAGAGGATCACTATGCATTCCTCCACAGTGAGCTTGACGCCATGATTCTAACACCACACATCTGTCTCAGAGTCTCTTCTGGAGAATATGTCTGTCTTCCGGGGAATCTATTATGGCAAACACTTTACAGTTCCCAGCAGACTTAGTCAACCACAACTCCCCTGTGTTGGCATGTACATTTGAGAAGTCTACACCAAACAGGAGGGAATCCAAGACTGAATCCTGGGGGACACTAGTCATTACCGATATAGAGTCTGACATGTAGCCAGCAGCTCATAATGTATGGGATCTATCTGTAAGCCAGATTGCAATCCATCTTGTGATGTATGGATTCATGGCCAGGTTGGGGAGTTCATCTATGATACCTGACTGGGGAATGGTGTCAAAGGCCTTAGCGTATAGGTAGGCTGTGTGGAGATCATTTTAATCATCTGTAGCCTGGGTAACTGTCAAAGAAATCCTCCCTGTTCAGGAGGCATGGTCTGCATTTGATGAAGCCAAACAGGGTGTGCTCAACTGTGTGAAGGTTCCCAATCTCTGTATTGTTGACGTCCATTATGATTGGCTCCATTGCCTTGCAGAACACACTCATCAGGCTCATAGAGCATGAATGCCAAGGAGTTTTTCCGGCCCCACCCCTGTGGAGTGTGAAGAACTTTGCTGTGCAACATTCTATGGGCACATATCCTGTAGAGAGCTTGTAGAGAGAGGTGTAGGTATCCTTGATGAATATGGATACATCCTCACCCTATGTGATATGATTCAGGTTCTGATGCTGGAAGATATGGAATAAGTAGTATCCTGGTAGTGCTGGTGTGCTGTCTGGAGCCTTGAACTAGGTTACTGATATTGCACAGATAACAATATTCTCCATAATGAGAAGTGCCTCGAGTGTGTGCATCTTGAGGCTGAGACTTCTGGCAATGAGTAGCATTTAGCTCACTTTCTGGTTATTTGTGTTGGTTACGGGGTTTGGTTTGTCCTGCGTGACTGGTGTTCCACACCTGATGACAGCACCTTATTGGTCCCATCTGACCATAAGCTAATTACCCTACATATCCACACCCTCGACCCACACCCCCATTAAGGAAACCATGTTAAAAAATGTCTCCAAAGCCAACTTCATGCTTCTTAAGACAGAAGTGCTGAACTGCAGGACACCCATGCAGATGGACAATACAGTTACAACTACTGAATCCTTCACAATTGCACTTTATAGGCACTTATATGACTACATGCATCATGCTATCCCAAACAGAACCAAGACACTATCCTCCAAGAAAAGGAAGCCAATCTGGTGTTCCCCTGCCATAAACAAACTGCACAACAGAAGGAAAATACTGTTGCAAAAGAGGGTAAAATCCCATGAGGGGAGGAGCTACATGGTCCACATCAGTAAGAAGATGTGATCCATGATAAAATCCTCCAAAGCTAGTTATGAAAACAAAATCGACACTGATTCTAAAGACAACCACAAAGCATTCTATAGCTATGTCAAGAATCTCAATGGCAACACTCAGATCTGCTCTGAGTTACAACACAATGGCACTAAATATACAGACCCAACTGATATTGCCAACATCCTGGCAGATAGGATCAGTGCTAACTTTACCCCCCTCTCACCCATGAAAGAGCACATCTCTATAACGGAAGACTGCAAAGTTGCTGTCATCATGGCTGCACAGGTAAAAAACACTCTCCAAAGCCATGAACACAGCATCCATGGGACCAGATATCATCCCAGGCTGTGTTTTACACAAACTACAGAACAAACAGGCACCACACCTACATACCATGTTCAGTCATAGCCTCACCTCAGGCTTTGTGCCTGCTGAATGGTGCACAGTGATGGTTATCCCACTACACAAGGGGGGAGCCACCATGGACCCCAGGAACTAGCACCCCATTAGCCTGATGAGCCTGCTCTGCAAGGCCATGGAATGTATCATCATATAACTTATAAAAAAAGACATTGGTAATCTCCAAACTCTGGACCACAATCATGTTGGGTTTGTAAAAGGCAGATCATGTCTCCTAAACCTGATAGACATCAATGAAGCAGTCACCAGAACCGTTGCCAAGGGTAAGGTGGTTCACACAGCCTATGTTGATCTTGCCACGGCTTTCAACACCATCCCCCACTCTGGAATTATAGATAAACCCACTAAACTAGGTATAAATTGCTATGTCACAAGATGGGTTACCAAATGGCTGACAGAACACACACTGTGAAAGTAGCAGACTCCAAGTATGACACTGGACCAGAGACAAGTGCAGTCCCACAGGGTTCAGTCCTGGGTCCTGTCCTGTCTGGTATCTACTTCCCTGAAGTAAACTTTAACATGGAAGGTCTGTGGCTAATGAAGTTTCCAGATGACTGCAAACTAGGAGCCATAATCGAAACTACTGAAGATATGGACATCCTACAAAAGGGCCTCACTGAGACAGATGCCTGGTGTCAAAGCAATGGCCTCAAGCTCAATGCCAAAAAGTACATTGTCATCCCCTTTGGTAAAAACTCTGTAGCCATGAACTACAACATAGGTGGCAGTATACTTAACACTGAAAGTGTAATAAGAGACCTTGGGTTACAGGTGGACAGTGGACACACCTGTGATAATCACATCCCTGCAGTAGTCAGGAAATCCTTCTACGTGGCACACCTCATCACAAAAGGTGCCTCATGCAGAATAGAAGAGGACATTGTTCCCCTCTACTCATCACTCACTAGATCCATAATAGAGTAAAATGCCCCTTTTGCTATGTACCTCACAAGACATCTACAACAACTGGAAAGCCTGCAGAAATACCTCACAAATAGCATTAGTGGCCTGAAACACATGCCATACACAGACCGTCTCAAAATGTTCCAGCTGCACTCTCTCGCATATCGCCTACTCAGAGATGATCACTGCCTAACATACAAAGCTATGTCAAACACAGAGCTGTTGGACATGCTCCACGTAAAACACTCACAATCCCTCGGATCTTCGACCCCAAAACCCACAGTGAAATACAAAAGGAAGTGGTGTATCCATTTACCTTATGGATACCCACACCTTCAGGTTAGTGGCACAGCATGAGACCTTGGAGACCATGCAAGTGCAACTAACATTGGGCAAAGCTGCTTATCAGATTGTAGCCTACTACAGATCACCTACCTTGTCTCAGGAACCTCACTCAGTTTTCCTGAGAACAGTGGAAAATATAAAGGTCCTATCAAACACCATTATATGAGGAGATTACAACTACCCAAACAATGACTGGGAGAATTACTCATGTACAACGTCCTTTGCCCAATGCTTCCTAGAGTTTAAAAACTCAAACGCTCTGGAACAGCTGGTCACCATGTCCACTAGAGGTGACAACATACTGGACCTGATCATCACCAACATGGGGTACCAGTGTTCCACAATAGAGATAAACCCCTTTCTGGTAATATCAGATCATAAAGTAATCACACTGGACAGCCACATCACACCCCCCCCCCCACAGTCAAGGAAACCACTGTGAAGAAAGTTTCTAAAGCAAACAGTACATTTCTCAAGACCAAAGTGGAAAGTTCAAAAGCACCCTTGCCACAGGATAATGCTATACAATCTGCAGAATCATTTACAAGTGCATTCTATGAGCATCTACAGGGATGCATGGATCGAGACATGCCAAAAAAAACCCAAGATGCACTCCTCCAAAAATAGGAAACCAATCTGGTGGTTGTCGCACATAAATAAGCTATACAACAGTAGGAGGGAATGAACACATGTTGGAGTAAACTTCACATAAGGAGAGGCATCACTGATCATTATTAGGTAGAAACAATGATCGCTCATACAATAATCCAAGGCCAGTTACTAAAGACAAATTGCCAAGGAATGTAAGAATAACAGCCACAAAGCCTTCATTAGCTATACCAAACATTTAGGTGGCAACTCTCAAAAATGCTGTCAGCTACTGCAAAATGGCAAAAAGATACACTCAACCAACTTACATTGCCCATATCCTGGGGGATAGGTTCAGTGCAAACACCCCCCCCCCCCACATCACCCCCAAAAGGGCCTGTGTCCATCCCAGAAGAATGCAGAGCACCAGACTTCATGGACATGCAGGTAAAAACAGCCCTCTCCAAAGCTAAGAACACAGCATAAATGGGACTGGATGGTGTCCCAGGCTGCGACTTACACCAGCCCCAAAAGGAACTACACCCTCACCTACATTCACTGTCCAGAATCAACCTTACCACAGGCTATGTAACCAAAGAATGGCATACAGCAACAGCCATCCAGCTCCACAAAGGGGGTGCCACAACAGAACCTGGAAACCATTGCCCTATAGGCCTACTCAGCCTGGTCTGCAAAGCTATGGAGCAAATTATCATGGAACCCATAAACAGAGACATTGGGGACCTCCAGACACTGGACTCTACCCAACTTAGCTTTGTTAAAGGTAGATCCTGGCTCCTAAACCGAGTTGACTTATTTGAAACAGTTACCAAGGACATAGATGGAGGTGAAAGTAGTCCACACAGCCCACCTGGACCTCACTAAGGCCTTTCGACACCATTCCCCACTCTGGCATCATGGACAAGCTTACCAGCTTGAACGTTAACAGCTATGTCACAGGATGGGTGGCCAACTGGCTCACAGATCAAACACACATGTTCAGAGTTGTGGGAGCCATGTCTGACTCTAAACCAGTCACAAATGGCATCCCACAGGTATTGGTCCTGGGACCCCACCTGTTCAGTAGATACTGCTCAGAGGTACAGGCAAGCATGGGAGTAGTATGGCTGAACAAGTTTCCAGATGACTACTAACTGTGGTCCATAATCGACTCTACGGCTGACACAAACATCCTACAGAAGGGTCTTACAGAGACAGATACCTGGTGTCAAATCAATAACCTCAAGCAGAATGCCAAACAATGCATAGTCATCCCCTTTGGATAAAACAAAGTGCACACAAATTGCCACATAGGTGGTAATCCAGTATGTACAGTGAATGGAATTATGTCCCTGGGGACCCAGGTAGATAATAAACTCTCCTCTGATGATCACATTGCCAAAGTGTCTACAAATTCCTTCTATGTAGCCCACCTAATGTCACCTAATGTAACCCACTTTATCTAGTCCGATGATGTTACCATCCTACAAATATACCTGTGGAAAGGAGAACTCCCAGTAATGTGTATAGCACGTTGTGTAAATTCATACTGCTCTAGTATCATAAGTTAGTTAGGAAGGGGTTTGAATCCTGCACTTGACAGCTGTGTGTGTGTGTGTGTGTGTGTGTGTGTGTGTGTGTGTGTGTGTGTGTGTGTGTGTGTGTATGTATGTGTGTGTCTCCTTGCAGAGGAGCAACCTTTTTGGAGACAGCTACAACACCTTAAAAGTGGTATTCTTATCTCTGTCAAGTCTGATGATGTCACCATCCTACAAATATACCTGTGGAAAGGAGAACTCCCAGCAATGTGTATAGCGTGTCGTGTAAATGCGTACTGCTCTAGTATCATAAAGTAGTTAGGTAGGGGTTTGAATCCTGCACTTAGTGAGTGTGTGCTCTATGCGTGCGACACAGTTGGTCACTGTGTTGTGGGTTTTGCTTTTACTACTGTATGACATATCACAATGACAACAGTATGTGCATTGCACGTCAGGCAGCTGTGTGGCAAATACATATACATACATGTGACCTCAATAATTTCATAGGTGGGAACCCTGCTTTCTCCATGAACACATCTGTTATCTTTGCCAGAGTTTGCTGCTGCTTTCCAGACCTTAGGTCACATCTGTATGCTTGTGACAATCCCAGCCGCTGCAGTGATCCCTGGCCTAGGTCATCCGTGTCTCACACACACATTATGGTTTCTATTGAATAGTATGAGTGAATAGTATGAGTGAGGGTTTATGCCTGAGGTATATTTCAGACCAGTTAAAATGCAGCAAAGTCTGTCAATGATGGCTATTTATTATAGGTGTACAACAACCTTTGTGGATATGCATGCAGACCCCTTATTGCTTATGTGATTCACCAAGGGATTTCAAAATACCTTTGGAAATGTGATTAAAGGAGAGATTATGTAACACTTGGCTGTATGTACACATTTGTACCTGTCAACATGTTGGGGGCTACTACCTATGTGGTACTGTGGGGATACTATGTTTTGTAAAGGTGGATGACCATGCTTTAGTTGGCTTATAGCTTTACAGCATGGGTTTGACAACAGGTATCTGTCTGTATGATACCCTTGTGGAGGATGTGTGTGTCATCTGGAGAATGCATTACAGGCCACAGTATGCATTTCCAGACATGGACGGACATTTCCCTACTGCGTTTGCTTGTACCTAAGTGAGCTACATGGCAATCAGGAGTGGTCCCAGGAATGGGTGCAGGTGAACACCACTGGTTACTGGCATAGTATAGCTCCTGAAGGGTACAAATGTTACTGTGTGTCCTACATCTGTGTGTCAGTTGTCAAGACATCATCTAACAATTGTTTATGGTCAGGCTGTTGAGGTTATGTATACTACCAGAATGTAAACCAATGACAGATAGTAAAAGCATCACCCACAGCACAGTGTCAAACCATGTCATACACACATGTACCCAAGTTCCAAAATATGTATTGTACAATGCATGCTGGCCACCAATAGAAACTATGGAGTGTTAACACTGTGTAATACAGGGCATGTCACCCTGCCCATGTGTCCACTATGCACGTACATGCAGACAGTGCACCTCCACCATGTTCACAAATGTACACCTGCAAACCTGTGCTGCACACATCCCACACGTACTGTCCACTCTCTAACACATGCTGCCAATACTACACACATCAGTCAAGTGGCACGTGGGCAGACAATACACTATTGGGATTAACACTGGTGTAAACAATACTACATTGACAATCATAGCTTTAATGCATCATGCCTGCTCAGCTACACCTTCAAGGATATCATTACACTTTACTGCTGACAACATGCTAACATTGCTATACTGCTATAAAGTCACCCTGTGCATCAGCACCATGTTAGCCTGTTCCTGCATCAATGTTACAGATGACAGGAGGTGGCACAGGTTTCATCATATGCACAGGGTGTGTTGTTGGTTTGCCAGAGGCCTACATTGAGCCATACAATCGACATCTGTGTGTGTGTGTGTGTGTGTGTGTGTGTGTGTGTGTGTGTGGGCCAAGAGCACTGGTATGGGCCAATGTTGATGCAATGTGTGCGGGTATGTGTTAGCCCTAGGTGTCTGGTTTATGTGTGTGTCTGCATACACACAGTTCCACCATGTGGCTGCCATATACTGGGATTTGTGGGACAGCCACAGACTGTACCCTGCCAGGCTTTACAGATCACCATCTCTGGCCATGGATATGGTACCTGTGCCTGGCAGGGGTGCTACTGACAGTATCAGTTACTAAGCCAGACTGAGTACTATCCTCAGAGGTAGACATATATATGTACACTGGACCCAGGTCCCTGCTGGGACTGTCAAGAGCCACGTGCACATGGTCTTCAAGGACTGTCTATGGACAGCCCACCCCCAACATTGCTGGGGCTGGTACTGGCACTACGGGAGTGGCTGTGACTTGAGGGATATCTGCAGCGACTGCCAGCTGCTGATGTTGCTGGCACACGTCCATGTCAACGTCTCAACTATCTCGCACTGTCCTGACACATGGACATGACATTGTGGAGGACATCTAATGTCTCACCCTGTCTATCAGTGACCTCAGTGTAATTATGGATGGCACCTGCTAGGTCACGGATACTGTCATTTAAAGCTGTTATGTGCCCTCTGTGCCCTTAGTCCCTGTCTGGTGTGCCGTTCCATAGGTGCCTGTGCCTCCATGACAGACTGGAACATGCGTGAGGTTGTAAGACCTGTGGCACGTCTGCCAGGGGCATGATGACCAGCAGTGCTCTGATGAGAACCCCTGGACAGCTGCCTATGTGGTACCATTCCAGACGTCTGGGTATGGTTGCTGTGTCCGGATGCATGTGCCATAGGTACCACACTGTCCTGGCCATTGCCGACTGTACACTGTCCCTCAGCTAAGGGCATTGGTGATGCTGGATGTATTGACAGTATGACTGTGTGCATGGATGGGGTGGACAGCTGTGTACTGTTGACTGGTGGCCCAATGACAGACCCTGGCAAACATGCCTGTGCCTCAACACACCTATCCTCATTATCACTATTTGTGTCAGTGACATCAGGTTCCCTGCTGCAGTGAACCAGCCCAACCTCAGCACCTGTGAGAGGAAGACAGGAAACACACTTTACGACCTGTACATTGATGTCAGTACACATGCACACGTGCGCACATGAACACATGCACACATACACACATGAACAAATGCACACGTGCCCACATGCACACATGAACACATGCACACAAAGACACTCCTCACTAAAGCAGACACACACACACACACACACACACACACACACACACACCACCAGCAATCCAGAACATACTCAATAGCGGTTGATGGTGGGGTACAGTATCACAAGACAAACAGTTATATCACACGTGTCAGCATGCAGGACATATGTTGCTCAACAGCATGCAGTGAGAGTGTAGACAGTCCTTGCTAATAACAGTATACATGGCATTGAGGCATGTGTGTTGTTGTTCAGTGATTGGCCTCACCCTGGAACACAATGTGTACATGGAAACAACATTGCTGTGCAAGTATTACAAGCTCTTCAATGTGCTGTGCACCATCACTCACAGGTATACATACCATGGCTGGATGTTTATCTGTGTGTCACAGAGATATCCGTTACCGATTAGAGTGTCTGTGTCTTTAGCAGATAATTGTGGACACAGGTTTAGCTCATGCATGCTATGTATACACACAGGATGAGTGGTGTGTGTATATCTGATGGAATACCATTGCTCAACATAGCCATTGTACAGTAGTTATGGTGAGTGTAGAACATATTGTGGACATGCCAGTGCCAGCAATGACATGGCATGCTACAACACAACTGCAACATTAAACATCACACATACCCAATGTGTGTCATGTGACCTATACAATCAATAGCATTACAAGACATATATGTGTCACTTTGTGCAAATGGTGATTGCTATGCATATTGTGTATAGGTGCATATGTTTGCACACGCACAACATCGAGGTGTATAGCAATGAATTCTATGCGAAGTACTGTGGTTACTGTAACTGGATGGTGTGTAGTACTATGAGCCATCATCATGCAGCATCATGTGGTCACTCAAGGCTACTAATGTGTGCCAGACCGGCACCTATCATGCTGTACCTGAACTGCAGTACCATGGCTACATTCACCATTTCACAGCCAGTTGTTACATGGTTTTGTAAGGTGCCCAATAGGGAGCATTGCCTAACATGAATGTGTTGTGTGTTGAAGAGTATCGCACTGCCCCATGATAGGCCTCTACCCCTCAGGTATATTATGTGTGCTGTGTGGATGACATTTGGGATACTGGAGTGTGACCTTACAGCATGTGTCTGAATACGCCATGTGTAGCATATTAACATGTACTGCGTATGATGACGTTGTGTATGTTTTGTGCATGTGTATCGACTGCCTATCCAATGTCCACTATAGTGTAGCCACAATTGTTTGGGATGCTCTGTGTATTGCATGTGTTTGAGGCAGCCACTCACGTTACTGAGATGTGCGTAGTCTCACAGCAAACATGCACAGCATGCATTATGCATAGGTGTGTTACATGTGTACATGGCCTACACCTCACCTATGACATGCACATTTTATTTGCAATATTAAATGTAGAACACACTCACCAGCATGGGTCTGCTGCCTTGCTGTCACACCAGAGGGACCTACAAGGATATGAAATAGTTTGTCAGTGACAACAACTATGGCATTATTACTGTGGGTTTGCAATCGTACAGTAGCACAATGGTTGACAGTCACAGGTCTACACATCATGTTCCAAATTATCAATATTGCACAACACCAGGCTCCACATCTTCTAACTACACAGTACACATCTCACATATGCATGATCTAACAATAGAGGTAACAGTAGTCTACAGATATGCCATGTTACCTACACGCTCCATGTGAACTTGCTGGGGGGCTCCAGCCTCCATGATGATACATCTGTGCTGTTGTTGTTGGCTGGGAGCCCCCAGGCTCAGGAGCAGCTCCTCTACTCTGGTGAGGGGGGATGGGTGGTAACCCCACCACCTGTGGCAAGCTGTTGCCTATGGACATCAGACGCATGCTGCCGGACATGTCTAAGTAAATCACTGCAGTGATGGCGTACCTGCTCATATGTCCAGTTATGCATGCCTATGTCATTTATCCTACAGACAACATCTTGCCACAGTGCAGTCCGCTCATGCTGGTCCTGGCTGGTTCTTGAGAATAGCAGGGTGTAGTTTTGGATGAGAATGGTGGTTATGATTTCATCCTCTGCACAACTATAGGTAGGGTTGCGATGGTGGGCCATGACCCTGGAAGACAATGAAACAATGTGTGAGCAAGTCATGTGGCACACTTAACATTCTACAGTACAGATATCACTGAACTGCCATAAATAGCAAACTATTGTCTGTCAGAGGATACACACTTTCAATACCACATATCAGTGCTCAACCCACAACTGCCGGACAGTGCCTGACACACTCTATATTTCTGCACAGCAACAAAGAGAAACCACTATGTAAGACTGTGCAACAATACATGGCACACTGTATGGCACACAAGGCACCACCTAACCACAGGAGGTATATATCAAGCTAATGCATAAAGAAATATGTAATCCATTGCAATAATTGTAAAGTCCAGTTACAGTATTACCAGTATACCATACTAGTTGTTGATGGAAAACCCATGCCTAAAATATGTGCACATTCATGAATATAGGTGGCATACTGCTGTACTAGACTATACATTTTGCTAGATACACACTTATATTCTGTAATGCACATATGACTGAGGGCATGTTACAGGCATACCCACACACATCAGACATACATACAGGACACAGAGGTATAGCAACCCAGATGAGCTTTATGTGTGTACCATACAGTACTGTGTGTCAGTACTTACAAACCCTTATGCCTGAGGTATATAATCTGTGAGGACTACAGGGAACATACAAAACAGTGTTTCCAAGCAATGTGGACATACACCATACTGTGCTGTTTAGGCCTACAGCTTCAGGTAGTAATACAGTTCATACAGGATTTGGATTCACCAGCAGTACCAATCAATGAGCATACATGTACTGCTTTATCCTCCAATGGCACACCCCAGTTAACACCAAGGGACTACGTCAGACCATATGCCATACTGTTTTTCTGGCTAGCAATAGCATACACATCTTTTTCTGGGATCACAGCTAGGACACATAATACCATGACAGAAACAGTTTCCCACTAAGCTATCCCACATATACACAACTGTGACACATTCACCAACACATTCACCAACACATTCACCATCACACTCAGTCAACCTCACATAGCAATTATTGCAACAAGTACATGTGGGTGTGTATTGGTTCATAGGTAGGTAATAGGCTATTGGCCCTAGGGCCTATAGAAGCCTAGCCAGATGGTACCCTGGCCTTTGACACCCAAGTAATTTAATTTCATGTGCCCCTGTCAAGCAGAGCCACAAAGGTGATTCCCGGGGTGTATTTCCTATCTCCCATCCAATCATCAAGACTATTCATGATGAGTGCTACTGAGGAGCTTTGTTTGCTATTGATAGGTAGTTTGTTCCAGAGTATGGGTGGTGTCTGAGATAGGAATCTATCCCTCCAGCATGTTTTGTTTATTGAGGTGACAAGGTTTAGGTCCCTAGAGCATGTAGCTTGTAGGGATCGTGATCTGTTTACGTGGAGCATGTCCAACAGCTCTGGGTTTGACATAGCTTTGTATGTTAGGCAGAGGTCACCTCTGGGTTGGCGGTATGCGACAGTCTAGCTGTGGTTTTGTGAGACGGTCTGCATAGGGCATCTGTTTGAGTACAGCAATACTCTTTGTGAGGTATGTCTGTGGCCTTTCCAGTTGCTGTAGATGTCTTGTGAGGTACATACCAGAATGGGCATTGTACTCTATAATGGGTTTTGTGAGTGATGAGTAGAGGGGAACACTGACCTCTTTTTCCCAGGATGACACAGCTTTTGTGATGAGGTGTGCCATGTAGACAGATTACATGACTAGTGTGGCACTGTGATTATCAAGGGGGAGACTACTGTCCACCTGTGTCCCATGGTCTCTTATCACACTTTCGGTGTTAAGTCGACTACCACCTATGTGGTAGTTCATGGGTACAGAGTTTTTACCAAAAGGGATGCCAATGCATTTCCAACATTGAGCTTGAGGCCATGGCTTTGTCACCAGGCATCTGTCGCAGTAAATATGACTGTTTCTCTCTCTCTCTCTATATATATATATATATATATATATATATATATATATATATATATATATATATATATATATATACATACATACACACACATACATATAAACATCCATTGGTGTACATATAGATGTTCATATAGGCACATATACAGTCCACCTTTCATGGTGGGAATATCAATTATGCATCGTATGTGAGGTATACAGTTATGTAATGATATTGCACAGTCTTGTTCGAAATGCATTGAAGGTGTTCTCAGCCCATGTGGCTTTAGCAGGCCTAACTGGCTGCAACACTGCAAACCTAACAAATCACACTCACAGCGTTTAACCACCACTTGTCATATACCAGCACTGTATGCTGTCTTGTTTGCCACACACTACTACCTACATACAAATATGCACATAACCTTCACCAACATATATATGACCTCCCTTCAGAAACAGTTGCAGTATGCCCCTTGCTCTATGCACATGTACAGATGCTAATATATCTGACACAGATATATCTCTCTGTATGTGTGTGCCATACACACACAAGGTCCACACTGTTGTAAGTCCCTGGACCTCACGGCTGACCTGTTGGGCCTTGCTGCAACATGAACAGGTGTCACATGTGAGCACACAGTAATATTAGAGAGTGTATACATAGCTGCAAATGCTAGATTAGCATACTAGCCTGATACAGCAGTTGCCAATGCTAAGCTACACGTTGATATGAATATCATGCATGTGTTACTCTGTCACATCCATGTTTATATAGCTGTATGCGCTACTCCCCCAAACAGCCATTGTCCACACTACTGTACAGAACACAGATAACATGGATCATATGTTTGACATTTAATGCTGAGCTACATATATCACAGTTATGTCCCACTGCACACAGCTACACACTGATTTGTCCATGGCAGTAGTTATGCAGGGCATCTGTGCATAGATACATACTGCTGCCACATATTGATGTTTCAAAGTATGTAGAGTAGTCTTCAAATACATATACTACATGCCAGTAAATACATATCTGTTACATATCTTTCCTTTGTATGTGTTCGTAGTTTTTAGTTTGGTGTCTCTTTGCCTTTTTTTTTTTTTTCGGCTGGTGTGGGTGGGTGTGTCTCTCTCTCTCTCTGTCTCTCTCTCTCAGTATCTGCAATGGGATGATTGCATGTGTGGGCAGCAAGTACAACCTGCTTTTATAGGTATCTGCACATGTGCATGTGATGGCCTCTGCACCAGTTGGTGGCCACCATTTGGTAATTGCATGCAGCCTGCTGTGTGGTAATTGCAGTACTCACTGTCATAGCAACCCAATGCTATAAATTGCTAGGTCAGGTAGGCGTAGGCCTTTCAGCTTTCCAAAGTGGGGCCCATGCTTGTTTGCCGTGGACACCATTGTTTAAGTCAGAAGGTTGGTATAGTTCTTATATCTGAAGCCAGGGGTGTAGCTAGTGATTTAAATGTTGTACTCAGACCTGAATGTTGCCACTTCCAGTACACAGTTGTCAGTATAGAATTGTACTCACCCCTACAAATGCTAACACAAGATACATGGGAGTATGTAGTTTCTTTTCTACTTATACAATTAACTGCCATACAAAAATAGTTATTGAGATGTATTCATTTGGCACATGAACTGTTTGTGAACTGCTATACTGTGAATATTAATGTACTCACTTCTGCACAGTTTGTGCTTTTTTATTGTTGACATTAGCACAGGATGCTCAAGAAAACTGGACAATTCCAGTACTGAGTATGCCTGCCTACAACCTTGGTAGACCCTGAACACACAGGTATATTGTACATTTGGGTGGGGATGCAGACATACAGAGAGCATTATGTATTATTATGTGCTTGTTATCTTGCTGGACATTGATGGTTGCTGTGTACCTGTTAGTTTAGCAAGGCAAGTAGTCTGTCTGCATAGCTCACAACTGTGGACCTATCCAGATGGTATCCAAACATTAGGCTGTTATTCTTTGTCTGTGCAATGCACAGGTCTTTCCAGCACTGGTACAATGCCATTGTTACAGTCATTTGCTACCAGTACATGGCTACATCCTTTGGTATTTCAGTGTTGTTCTCCTACATAAGGGTATGCTTATGGAACTCCTTCCAAAGATATTTGCACAGTGTGTAACAGCAGAAAAGCTGATATGCCTGTGTGTTTCTGCCTCAGCCAGGCCTCTGAAACACTCAGGTACATATTTGAACAGAGTGAGGTAAAGTTAGGTAAAAGTGAGGTACACCTTACAAATATTAGGGACAGTAAGTGGAGGCTTCAGGAGAACCAGTGCATATGAATTACTCCACCTTTTCTGAAGTACAAGTGGTGTCTAACTCCTACATATTGTCATTATTCATTAGTGTAATACCCCACCTTTCTGCCTAATGTCAGTACTTTTCAGGGGATTAAAGAGAGTCACAGCTAACATATGTTTCAAAATCAGGGACATCCCTGATATGTAGTCACAGTTGGGATGTATGTCCTCTGCCCTAGTCAGATATGCCAGTGTTTGTCCTGCTATTATACTGTGTGGGGATTGTAAAGTGCTGCTGCAACATCATTTACTGCTAGAATGGCTGGTTCTCTTATCACAGTCATGTAATGCAATTCCACAACAACTGCTGGTAAAGTTCCACAGAACAGGTTTTGTGTTATGGCATTCCTATTTTTCCTTTACATTCACTCATTCTGATGCATGATATATCTATTTCAGCAACAACCTGCTGTATATGTACTGTGGCTTTGTGGTACTTCATGCAGTCTAGTGTGTCCAAGGTCCGGGGTTCAAGACTGACAGTGGTGTTTTATTTTGCTACTGAGCAGAACAAGGGCCCTCACATGCAGGGTGACTAAGGCACTTTTAAGCAGTTGTAAGCGGGTTTGCGCGAAGATTCGCAATGCTTAGCTAAGCACACACAAATGCACACTCGCACAACCCGCTAACCACTGCTTAAAAGTGCTTACTCCCGCTAACCCTCGTGCTAATTTCTTTGAAAGAAAAGAAAACAGGGAGATAGGACAGTGGTGAAAAAGGGGCATAAAGAGGGAAAGACAGTAGGGAAAACAGCTCGGGATGTGCAGGACAGGTGTAGGGAAGGACCATAGCTGCCCATTTATTTTACAGCAAGAGCTGTGCATATGCAATACTTTTGGAGGGAAATATGAAACCTTCCACCCCTGGGAGAGGGGTGAGGACAACAAAGTATGTTGTATTGCCAATTGAATTACATTTTCTATGTCCAGCAGACATGTGTGCAAAATGGGCAACTATGTATGGGGCGTAATTTTTTTTTTTGGAGCAGATTGCCCTTTTTCTTTTTCCAGGTGAGAGTGGAATGTTGGGTAGAGGATGTAGGTATATTTGGGGAGGTAGGTTGGGGAGGTAGACAGGACAAACAAGACGTATACAGGGGTGGAATATGACACATGTGGCGGGTGAACACCATTGATGGGAAATCGCAAGCCCATGAGCCCACAGAGGAACTGAGATCCCCACCCATGGGCAGTCACCACTGCACCTTCACAGCCAAGAGGGTGGCTGTGCTGGGGGCTGTGTAGGAGGGGCAGGCTCACCCATGAGTCACGCCACTTGTGCCTCAAGCTGGCGTAGAGGATCTTTGACAGAACGCTTGATCTCCCTATGCACCACAGCCGTTTGGAGGGTGATAGGTGGCTCTCCTCCTCCCACGCTTGCACGGGGGGGATGAGCCCCATCCCCTGCAGTGCTTCCACCCAAAGGTGGCACAGGGCCAATGGAGGAGGAGGTCCCAGGCTGGGCACTGGACCTGCTGGTGCCAGGTGCCATTGCCAGCTGAGGTGGGACAGGTGGGTCCACTGGGGCCGGCCTTCCCATACATTCTATGTTTAGGAGGATTTAATGAAAATATGGGTTAGTAACAGTCAACAGCATTCCCAATTAGTTTTAACAGCATGCAGAAGTATTCCCATTAACCAAACACACCAGAGTTCCAACAGTTGAACAGCAAGCATGACACATGCATATATAGAGCAACAGTGGACATTACAACATCATGCAGGTTTAATTGATGGCAACAGGCCACCAATATTGTGGTATTTGAACAGGGCACATGCATCAAAATAAATGCAGATATTTATAAACCAATAGGACATATGTCCCAACAAATGTTTTGAGATTAGACATACCCATTGAGGTGTGGGATTCCATTTTTTATGCACATAGAGTAGGGTGGAAAATGATAGCTCCATTAACAACTTATATTTCCTTCTAGTTTACACTACATTCCTATTCACTGCAGTTATATGACCCCTACATGTATTATTACACTACCCAATTGTCCTTAAACCGTGAGATGGGTTTTGCTAGATCTTTATATACATGGGCTGTATCTGACATACAAACTGTCCAGGATGCAGATGTTACTGCTACATATTTTGTGAGTTACTCAGACACACTACTGCTGAGATGGTACACTGACAGCTCTACATTCCTATACTTATCTAGATATGTTTAGGTGACATTATCACTTATATGTTAACAGCTCCCAATATTTCTGCCAGCACAATGACATTTCTGGGGAACACAATACCAAGCTACTCATGTGCCTGATTAACCTGTACATGCTGGGCATGAACCAACAGTTGAGGACTGTGAATATGCTTAAAAGCTACTGGCACTCCCTTCATCCACTTTATATGGGCCTACCCAACTGTGTTTTAACAGCGCTTAATACAACAGTACTATTTGTATAATGCAAGAGAGCAACAACATATCAAAGAAAATGACACAGACACACTCCAGGAATTATACATTTATTAAAGACTTAAAACACTTTTCTAGAGGCTCTCTCATTTATTTTATATAACAGTACATGCACTATAATTATTACAGAATTATTATACCTTTATTTATTGTGTTAAAACACTTTTTTCAGGCTCTCTCATTTATTTTACATAAGAGTACAAGCAGAATAATTACTACCCTACCTGGTGGCGCAGCCTTGGCAGCCAATCTGCATAGGCTTGCTGATTCGCAGCATGGAAACCTGCAGCTGTGAAGTAAATGAAGTGATATTGAGACATACCTATCCATAGTATACACTAGAATAGCAATTCTTACATACTTAATTCCATGGCTACTTACTCAGTAGTGGGGCATTTTCCATCCCACGGGCCTCCTGGATCCACTGGTCCAGTTGATCCGCCTTGCGTCTCTTCAGGTCTGCATGGTGGTGTCTGACCTGCTCACCAGTCTGAGAGACACCTGTGGCACTGGTGAATTCATGAGCTAGACAGTCCCAGGCTTTCGCTTTGTATTGGGTGCCCTGGTACTGGCCCTGCAGGAGTCTATCCTCATGATTATGGACAAGGAGCCAAACCATTACTTTTGACTCCTCAATGCCCCAACATTGCTCTCGAAAATGAAAGCCTTCTCCAGCACTGGCCATTGCTGCCTGCAGATGGGAGCTACAACCAGCTATGGCAAGTATTCCCGTCTATGGAGCTTAAATATGCATCATTTCCCGCACTTATTTGTGATTGGCCAGTTTTGAAAAAATGCAGCTGAAGGTGCACCTGCTTAGCAATGGGTAAACTTCTATTGATATGTATGTGTGTAGTGTTGAATGTGCATACTTAAAAAAGCTGTCATGGCTTAGTGGTTCAGTTCTGGTATTATGGTGCACAGTATCCCAGGTTTAAGATGTCATTGCTTATTTCAATACTGGCCAGACCAGCTAGGAGGTGTGGCTATGTTTTATCGACTTTGTTCAACATTGCCCGACGTTGCTCTACATTGCCCGACGTCGCTCTACGTTGCTCTTCTTTGCGTTGGTTAGCACGGTGTGCAGCTACATGCAAACATGTTCTATTTGTGCTAGTTGGCACGATGCGCAGCTCCGCGCAAAGTTATTGTGCTAGTTAAAGCGGTGCTAAGCTACGAGCAATTATACTGTAATGTGCTTAATACTGGTAAACTTTGCTTATCAGTGCTTCACATTGCTTAAGATACATTACTTATGCATTCATCAGTATGCATAACCATTTCACTTTCTTATATGTATATAAAATTCGTTCACTACTGCATAGGCTATTTCAATGCTTTTTACTACAATTTCAATGATAGATGTCAGGTATTCTTTTCATATACAGATTTCCAACAGAAAATAAAAAGGGGAGTGGTGGGACTCGAACCGGGAATGCCTCCACTTTGTGTGAAGGTTCTACCACTACGCTATTGCTATTTTGCTTAATTTGCATATGTTTCTTATGATCCCTTTGATTTCTTGACTGCTAAGTATAGTTAAGCAATGGGAAAACTCGCACAAACACACGCAAATATGGGCAGCTATATTGGGAATAATAAAAAAAATAAATGTTTTACGTTTTATAATTGTACTGGGGTTTAGAATGTGGGGGAGTGGGGTGTTGGGTATGTATATATTTGAGCGGACTCGCTCATGTCAGTTGACATTTCCCAACTGTGGGACTTGCAGGGGCGTGGATTTTTGGACTGCTTGGCAGTCCGACATGCCCCCTGCACTCGTGCATGCTCCGTGTTAGCCTTTGAGTTGAGGCAGCGCACCCTCATTAATATGCATGGCATGCTGCCATCTTACTCTTACACTGGTGTTTCAGTGTAGGACTACTCTAGTCTTACACAGAGGATTCGTGAATCCTGGGGAAAGCTTTTTTTTTTTACTTCCAATTAACACCCATAGCTCTCAACAGCATCCAAACAGTTTTCAGGTTTCCTTAAACAGTTGACTTGCCAATTAATGTTAGGCAGCAAAAGAAACAGAAGGGTATACAAAAAAATTATACTACTATTGTTAAATCTTGAATAGTCTACAGTAGAAATGTTCATTTTGCCACTTGTTCACAGTTTGCATTTACATTCCTGTTTTAAAAATGGGTCTGGGAGAGCTACAATTTATTAAGGCCATGGTATGAAACCCATTTGTGGAAAGTAGAAAAATGTATTGTCAATGTTCACTTACAGTACAATATACTGGATATTTTGCTATTTTCTTGTCAATAATTATGAATATATGCAATATTCATACCTGTAGTCAATACTTCCAAAAGCAAGTTAACTTACAAATCATCGCATGGCATCAAGTGAGACAGTAAGTAGATTGTGCTGATGAAATGTCATTTATATTTGCACTGTAAATTGTGGATCTTTAGAGATATTTTATTTAGTATTACTTATATAGTTAATTAAGCATATTTTTCATATTCATAGAAAAGTGAAAGTTCATGTCTGGCCAAGACATGTTATGATAAGTGTTTAGGGTGTGTAGTTTTTCAAAACAATGACACTTGGTGAAACTGTAAAGACAAATATCATTCTGAGGTTACAAGCTTTAAAATAGGTATATTTGCTTGCATCGTATTTTTAACTTGATTTTTTTTTCAGAAAATGGTGTTGAATGAGTGTAGGCTGTTAGATGTATGACATTCCAGAAGTGAGAGGTCCTGATGAGTTAAGGAGGAAGAGAAAAGCAGATTAGATTGCCTAGGCATCCAGGAGCACATGTGAACAACTTTGTTTGGGTAGTGAAGATTGTTAACTTGTTATTCAGTAGGCAGAGTAAATATTTAACAGTGTGTGTGTATGCCTCAATTAGGTATACCTGGTGGTTAGTATTACTTAGGCTCAAGCCCTGTACCTTGAGTACAAGAAACATGAGCCTGAATTCTTTAACCATACCACCACTTATAATTCAAGGAGTTGAGTAAGGATTTTACAAGGAGCTGAGAGTTTCAGGGAAAGAGAAGCTTAGTTCTGCTTATGCAAGCCTTTTCGCATTGTTAGTAGCACAACAGGTAGTACACTCACTTTTGATTCAGAAGCTGTGGGTCCTATGCCCATAGCATGTAGAAGGATCGCTGATTCTGTACTGTGTTGTACTTTAAAGGGTGTGGATGCTGCAGTGCTATGAATGTCCTCTTCTGGAGTTACCTAGTAACTATGAACCTGTTATCAGTTTACCATCCATTCCTTATTGCAATATTACTAGCTTATCATATTTTTATGTAACAAAGGCAATTTATTCTAGGGGAACAGGCACGTTATTTGTTGATGAAACAATGAAATAGAAAGTTGTTTGCTAGCAGCAACCTCTTCTTTAGTTACAGATCCCTTTAATGTGGAATTATTTAGATGGCTTTACTCAGAGATTTTGCATATTTACTGATACTGGTGAATTGAAATTTTCAGAAATTGGTAGTTTTGTCATTATTGTTCATACATTTTGTTTCATTACCTACTAGAAGACTATTCAAAACTACAAATTTAAAACACATTCTAACAAATGGTGATTATACAAGGAATATAATTTAATATAATCAGGAAGGTGAATCAAAGAATGTATACATGTATGCATGGCCCTAAAAATGTGTAAGGAGCCTACGGTTTGAAAACAGCTCAGAGGTAAGCTTAGCCTTCCACTGGTTAGATGCAAAATGAATGTGGGTTTTCATGCCCTTTTCATTGAGTGTGAGTTTCAAGGGCAGAGACATTTGCTGTTCATGCGGTCTGTTTTCATTGCAAGACTGTATTGTCTGTTTAGTAAATGGCTCAGTGTTTGTGCTATTTTAGTTCAATTTCAGTAATCACTGTAGAAGTAAATAAGAAAACAGAATGCACACTGGCAGGTTTGAACAGCTTATGGTAACGGAGTAGAAATATCCAAGTATTGGAACCCTGGAGTGGCTGGGTAAGGGGCTGCTGCTAGAGTGTAAAGGGGTTACAGACCACCCAGTCAAGTAAAATGAAACTCATCCCTGTCCATATTCAAATGCAACTTGGATCTAAAGATGGATAATAGAAAATATACTCCAGGATTGCCCCATATGACACTAATGGATAGAGGCAGATCCTAAATGCTGCATCCCTTACATGGGTCTCCTCAAATTATCTATGGTATGATTACAGTTATTCTCACTAGGGCTAATGTACAATTATCAGCCATGGGATAGTCAAGACCAATCAGGAAATGTTAATTCAAGCACCAAAAGGGAAATTGGCTAAGCTTAAAATCTCCTCTAAGTGAACCTATGTTGTGGTAGTAAATAGTTTTTTTTTAAAAATTGCCCTTTTTATATCACTAAGTGCCCCTCTCACCCTCCACCCCCCCCCAGTCTTCAACAGCTTCCGGCACCTATGGTTTCTTCTTCCCATTTTGGCATTTGTCTGAGATTCTTGTGCTGAAAGACTGATGGCTATGAGATTGTTGTGCTGGGTTGAGTGTGTGCGCTAATCTCTCAAATGTCCCATATTTTGCAATTTTTTTTTCTTTGCTTCCATCAGCTGACCATCACCACTTTGGACTCTATCAAGATCAACCCGACCCACGTCCTGGAATGATAAGTAGATTGAGTTTGCTGGAAAAGTGTCATAGCTGCCACCAGGGAGTATGTTCTAATGCTTGGAACCCATGGCAACCCTGTAGGGTCTGTAATGGCTTGCTTGGGAGATGTATCTGCTTCATCTCATGTGCATTCTCCGGACTATGTATTGCTCAGTTTATTAACTCACCACACTTTGGATGCTTCCCTTCCCCAGGATGGCAAGTCAATGTTGATTACTCACTCCCATCCTTCTCCTTTGACCCTTTCACTGCCTCTGTAGCTACATGAAAAGTAGTCATCTGGAGCACACAGTAAAGGGTTTATCCAAGAGCACCTGCAGGCAGATGCAATGGAGTGCACTTGCACCCCCCCCTAGAATGGGCTAACTGGGAGATTAATTTAATTAAAAAAAAAATTAAGGGCATTCTGCTTCTGTGTGACCGATGGTTTACATCATCATCTTCCGCACCCACACGGAATTTGAATTCCAGAAGACATTTGGACTGCAGATGAAGGTACAACTGAAAGGTAGGTGTGTGCTTGTGTGTGTGTGTGTGTGTGTGTGTGCGTGTGTGTGTGTGTGTGTGTGTGTGTGTGTGTGTGTGTGTGTGTGTGTGTGTGTGTAAGAAATAAGTAGGGTTGTGAAGATATAAGAAGTAGGTAGGTGTATGTATGTAAGAAGTAGGTAGATAAAAGTAGGGGTATGCATGTGTGCGTAAGAAGTAGGCAGGTCTGTGTGTGTGTGTTTGTAAGAGGGAGGTAGGGGTGTGTGTGTGTCTGTGTGTAAGTAAGAGGGGGAGTTGGGTCATACCTTGCAATTATCCAGATTTTTGCCTCATACTTTCGGTAGATATATATATATATATATATATATATATATATATATATATATATATTCGGTGTATATATATATATATATATCAGTTTTTTGGGGTACTTCAGTCCTGAGTATGCCCTCCTTTGGATGAGATGTTTAGTTACTATGAACCTATTTTTCAGCTTGCCACCCATTCCCTATTGCAATATACCAGCTTACCATTTTTTAATGTAACATAGGCAATTTATTCTTTAAGGGCAGCAGGCACTGAATTTGTAGAAGAAACACTGAAATATAAAGTTGTTTTCCAGCAACAACCTCTTCATTAGTTACAGATCTCATTAATGTGTAATTATTCAGATAACTTACTTCTCCAGAGATTGTGCATATTGACTGATATTCATGGATTGTAATGACAGAGTGACCTGTTATGGTTGAAATGTTCTGAATTTTGCAGTTAGTCATTACTGGTTTATTTGTTTTGTTTCACTGCTTACTGGAAAATGTTCAAAACTATAAATTTAAAACTTACACTAACAAGTGGCACTGTATTATACAAGGGATACAATTCAATTATATATTATAATTAATACAATCAGAAAGGTGAATCAAAGAACTTTTGCTTGTCCCTAAAAATGTGCCTAAGGAGCCTATGGTTTGAAAACAGCTCAAAGGTAAACTTAACCTGCCACTGGCCAGATGCATTTTCTTTGAATGTGGGTTTCAATGCTGTTTCAGTGAAAAAGAAGTTATGTACTCACCATAACGCGTGCTTGTTGTCCTTGATCTCACCTTCATTCTTGTCGGTTGGGTTTGGAGCCATCCCTCAGCTCCAACTCTGCCATATTCTAAAGCTCAAGAGCTTCCACTGGCTCGAGGCTAGACCCTATCCCATCATACCTAGCGCTAGTTACCCAGATCTCAATTGTGATAACCATAACACTAGACCACAATGTGTAGAAATATAAACTATAGACATATGTAACAAAATATATATGTATATATGAAAAAAAACATCAAGCCATTAGTAGAAATTCTTATTCTATCCAACTCATAAGGGAGGAAGGGAATCAAGGCCTATATAGCCAAAGATGGATAACTCCTCTCGATCCTCCAGGAGGGGGAAGGAGGGTGGGATGCAATAAGGAAGACAAGATCAAGGACAACAAACATGGAACGTTACGGTGAGTACATAACTTCTTTAGGTTATGTTGCCCCATCTCGCCTTCCTTCTGGCTGGTTTGTACCACGTCCCTAGCACCTTCTTCTTGGGCGGCTCAATGGAATATACTCTTTAAAACCATGGAACCAAAGGATGCCTTGTTCTGGGAGGCCACATCTACTTTGTAACGAGTAATGAAGGTATTAGTTTGACCCACATAGCTGCCACACAAACTGAGTCTAAAGGCAGTCTGGCTGGAAAGGCAGTGGAGGTAGATAAAGCCCTGGTTGAGTTTCCTTGAATTTTCCCTGGTAGTTGTTTTTTCTATGAGTTATAGATGTAAGTAATGGTATCTGAAATCCATTTTGATAAAGTTACTTTTGATACTGGAGTTCCCTTTTTGTTTTCTTCAAAGTATACAAACAATTGGTCAGATTGTCTGAATTCTTTAGTCCTGTACAAATAGAAATGTAATTGTCTATGAACATCCAGTTGTTGGAGTTTATACTCTGCCTTGTTGCCATAGTTCGGAAAGAACACTGGTAGTTCTATTGATTGATTCAGATTGAACTCTGAGCAAACTTTTGGCAGAAAGGAAGGGTTGGTCCTGCGAGAAACCCTATCTTTGTGGAAAATTAAGATAAGGAGGACGGAATGGGAAGGGCTTGTAATTCTGATACCCTCCTAGCTGAGGTAATGGCGATCAAGAAAATTGTTTTCCAAGTCGAAAATTTGAGAGCACAAGAACTAGCCAGTTTGAATGGAGGAAGAATTGAGGCAGCTAGGACTAAATTTAGATCCAAGGAAGAAGTGGCACTCTTATTGGGGGTCTCAAAAGGATAGTACCCCTCAGAAATTCTTTGCATAGCCTGTGGGACATAACATTGGAACCCATTTCACCCACATGAAAGTTGGAAACAGCAGCCAACTGAACTCGGTTAGTTGCTGCTGCTGTTCCTTGGTTAAAAGTTTCAGCCAGGAATTCTAGTACCTTTGAAATGGGTGCAAAAAGGGATCAATATTATTTTTGACAGCCCAACAAGAGAACCATTTCCATTTGCTAGTATAGAGTTTCCTTGTAGAGGATTTTGTGAGAGGAGATGAGAATATGTTGTATGGCTCGGGAGATGTCAGGAAGCCTGGCTAAGCCGGGAAGTGGAAGAACCAAGCTGTCAGCTTGAGGGTCTGTAAGGAAGGATGGAGTGTGCCTGACTGATGCATCAGCAGGTCTGGAGCTGTGTCCAGGATCCAAGGCTTCTCCATAAGATGGGGCCATAGAAATGGGAACCAGATTTGATGAGGCCAGTAGGGGGCAATGAGGATTAGCTTGCAACCCACCGATTTTACTTGCTGAAGAATCTTTGGGATCAGAGGAAATAGGGGAAAGGCATACAGAAGTCCCGGGGGCCAATCATGAACAAGTGCATCCCTGGATGATTGTCCCGGTGGGCAAAATAGCTGCTGCATTTGGCATTGATGGATGTGGCAAAAAGATTGCAGCAAGACTGGCCCCACTTGTGAAATATCTGGTTCACAATGTCCTGTTTCAGGGACTACTCATGAGGCATAAGTATAGCCCTGCTTAGCTTGCCCGCTATAATGCTGGATTTCCCCGGCATGTGCATTGCGATCAGAAAGCATTGGGAGGACATCGCCCATTTCCATACTCTTAGGGCCTCATGACACAAGGGATAGGATCTGGTTCCACCTTGCTTGCTGATGTACCATACTACTGACATGTTGTCCGTATGAATTGCAATCGTTCCAGTGGGGAGATAGCTGTGAAGTGCTTGCAACACCAGGAGCACCGCTCTCATCTCGAGGACATTTATGTGCAAATAATACTCATGTTGTAGCCAAGTTCCATGAACAGTCTGTTCCAGAAAATGCTCCCCCCACCCTTGGTGGAGGATGAATGGTCTGCCTATCATCAGCTGGATGGACTGAAGTCACCATTTAAGTCCTTCTTGCAGGTCTCCGTGATGAGAATTTTGTGGGACATGGTTAGATATTGCATGGACCATTGAGCAAAGAGGAGCCACTGCAATAACCTCATGTGGAAATGCGCCAAGACAACTAGAGTTATTGCTGCTGCCATTGAGCCCAGGACTTTCAGATCAAATCTTGCTCGAGTCTTTTTCCTCCTGACTAGAGTTGCTACTTGGTGTCAAATGGTCGACAACCTCTCCTAAGGCAATTTTGCTATCATGTCTTGGGTATCTAGATCTGCTCCTATAAAAGTAATATATTGACAAGGCAACAAGGCAGACTTTTCATAGTTCATAGTGATGCCTAGCTAAGATCAGAGGCGTATTGTGGTGTCCCTTGTCTCATTTTGTCAATACTCAGTGGTGGCAGTAAGGAGCCAGTCCAGATACGGAAACACGCGGAATCCTAGACACCTCAGATGAGCCCTGACTACTACCATGCATTTACTGAACACCCTGGGGCTGTGGTGAGGCCAAAGGGCAGAGCTCTCAACTGGTAGTGACTGGCTCCCAGCCAGAAGCATAGAAAT
Organism: Protopterus annectens; assembly: GCF_019279795.1. Taxonomy (NCBI): domain Eukaryota; kingdom Metazoa; phylum Chordata; order Ceratodontiformes; family Protopteridae; genus Protopterus; species Protopterus annectens. The sequence continues at coordinate 683,246,121 of NC_056748.1, forward strand.
CTCCTGGATTGCCTGTCCATCTTGACATGGTAGTATGCATACTGAAGATCGGTGGAACACATCCAATTGTTTTTTCCCAGAGAGGGAAGTATGGACTGCAGTGTCATGATCCAGAACTTTGTCTTTTTTACAGACTTGTTGAGTCTGCTAGGGGTCTAAAATGGGCCTCCCATCCCACCTTTTTGATACTAAAAAGAACCTTGAGTAAGTTCCGCATCCGATTTGGTCTGCGGGGACTTCTTGGATGACTCTTTTTCTTAGCAACTTTTGAACTTCTAGAGTTTCTTGTTCCCTCAGACTGGGTGGCACATCTGGGATGGATTTTTGTTTTTGGGGAAGAGGTGGCATAGAGAAAGGAATACTGTATCTCCTGGATATTATTGACTGTACCCATTTGACTTCTGTGATATCTTGCCAGGCTTCTGGGTACAGTGACAATCTTCACCCAGCTGCCTCCAAAGGTGGACAGGTGGGGCCCCTTTTAGGATAACTGGAAGGGCCTCCCAGAGAAAGTATCTGTTGCCCTGACTCTGCGGACCCCCTATGCCACAAGGGAGGCATCTCCCATTATTATCCCCCCTCTGCCCCAGGGGAAAATTCACCACGTGTCAGGTGAAGCTCCCTGGGCTTTCCGGAATCACATTTCTCTACCCTTTTGACCTTTAGGGTAAGGTCAAGAAGGCATGGAAAAACATACTCCCATGGCAGAGATAGTCTTGCCATCCTGCTCACACCTAGAGTCTCTTTTAACTTAGGCCCAAACTAAGAATAGCCATCAAAGGGGGCTTAAAGGAGGACTTAAAAGGCTCCACAAATTGACAAAGGCACATCCAGGAATGCTGCCTTAAGGTGACTCATGTGCCTGCAGCCCTGCTCGCTCCATCGGCTGCATAGGAGATAAGCCGCATGGAGGAGTTAACTACCGATAAGGTCGCAAGCTGAGAAGCACTCTTATCTGCAGCTCCTGCAGCTGTAGGATCCTGTAGGGTATCTCCTATCTCTTTCAGGAGATCCCTCTGAAGACGGGTGAAATGGGATGGATATTTCAGTGACCTGAGAGTAAAGGCCACTGAAGAAAAGGCATGGTTCTCATATCTGTCCATTGTATATGACTCTTTGTGTGGCAGATGGACAGATGTAGAAGTCTCAGCTAATTCCTTCTTAGTGGCCACTGCCACCACCATAGCATCAACTGGTACACCATTGGATAAGAAGGATTTGTTGTCTGGAGCTGCTACGAATTTACTGGGCCTCCACAGAACTGGTACCATTGATTCCAGAGAGCTCAACACCTTTTAACTTACCACCCCTAGCTGTGGTTGAAGGCAGAGAGACCCAATAGGCGGATGGTTGGGAACTGAATGCATCCAAGTACATGGACTCATCCTCAGAAGGGGAAAGGGACTTCCAGCCACCCCTCCTGCTTGATGATTTCCCCGGATGTCAGAGAAAGAGACATCCTCAGAGGGGGACCGTGGGGTCTCCTCTGAGTTGTCCAAGTCCATGTCCAATGTCAGAGACTCAGAGGAGTCCACATGCTTCCTCTTATATGTCCTCTTCTGAGAGACCTCCTCAGGGGGATGTTCTTGGGGAGGATTCAGAGGGGGGTTCTCCCAATGGGGCATCCTGGGCTTAGAATGGAGGGTGGTGAGATGGAAGACACTGGCTCCATAGGGGACAGAGTAGCTGATGAGGGAGGAGCTGAGAGGACAGCACACTCCTCATCACGTTGAAGACACCACACTCCCAGCCCAATAGTGTCCCTCCCCCCGAAGAGTCAAGAAACCTCTCCCACACAGAGTGTGATGGCTCCGAGGCTGATGTGGGAGCAGAGCTCACCTGCTTCAAAGCTCCAAGAGGGATAGTGTGGTCAGACAAGGGTCTGATGCCGCTCCCCTCCTTGGAGCCGACAAGGGAGTGCCAGCTCCCAGAACCCTCGATAGGAGGTATCGAGGAGATTGGAGCGGATGTCGGAACATTATCACAACAATACGAACAATACAGTCACATACAATACACTGAAGTTATAGATATCAGGAACGGGAAATCTACAACTCTACAAAAACCACTAAGAAACTGTATCTTTTTTTTAAACAGCAAAAACAGAAGGTAACGGAAGGGGGAGAGCCTCTAAGTTAAGCAACTCCCCCAACCGAGGAGAGCCTCTATCTTAAACAGCTACGCCTTACCAGAAAGGGAGAAGGAGGGAATAAGGGGAAGCCTTCTAACTGAAATGGGCTAAGAGTAACAGGGAAAAGGCCTGGAGAAAAAGAGATGGACTAAACAAGTGCAACAACAACCAGAAAGTGGAGATAGGGATGCTAAAAAAACACTAACTAATCTACAGAGAGAATTCTGAAGAAATATCAAGATTTAAAGAAAGAATATAATAATAAAATTCAAAAACTTAGCCTGATCCAGTATCCAGCAATCTCGAAGCTTCAAGTGGCAAGCAAGATCTCAGTAACTAGCGCTAGGCATGAAAGGATAGGGTCTAGGTTTGAGCCAGTGGAAGATCTCGAGCTTTAGAATACAGCTGAGTCGCAGCCAAGGGTCGGCTCAAACCCAACCAACAAGAAGGAAGGTGAGATAGGGACAACATAACATTGAGCTTCAAAGGCAAAGAAGCTTTAATGTAAGCCTTTTCATCGTAAAAATATTGCTTTGCTTAGCAAATGTCTATTCAGTGTTTGTGCTATAACATTTGAAATAAAAGTTGTAAATTAAATCCAAATATCTGTAATAATTATAGAAGTAAAGCATAAAACGGTATATACACAGAATTTTGAGCAATGTTTATGGCAACTAGGGAGAAATAGCCAAGTAATGGAATGGTGGAATGATTGTGGGGTAGAGCTGCGGGGGCGGGGTGGCTCTGGGTTTGCAACAACCTGCAAAAAATTATGCGGGCTCCCATCGCTTTATCCCTCTGAATCACATGGCCACTATGAATTCTTCTGATTTGACTCATTTTCTTGTCTGTCATAACATTAATGGTTTTAGAATAGTATTGAGGTTTGGTTTCAATAAATAAGTCATTTTAATTTTAGACTTCATATCCATCAAAAAAATGCATAGCAGTACTAAACCTGTTAATCTACCATCTTTCTAAGTAGACAGAAGTAACATCTAAAATCCAAGTATGTTTGCTGGCCTCTGTCCTCCAATTATTTTTGACTTTGCCATTGTTTTGTGCTATAAGGTTGAGAGCTGTCACCGTATGTTTTTTTTATAAATCTGAAATACAGTCTATAGGTATTGCTTTATATTGTTTTATGTCATTAATATCTGATCTATGACTAGGCTTGTATAGGCCCTAGGGCCGATAGCCTAGTACCAACCTATGACATTTAATATGTATACAGGCTACAGATAGTTGTAATTGCTGTTAATAGGGACTATAGATGAAAATGACTGATGGCTGCAATTGCTGTTGAGGACTGCCTCTAGATAAAATTGACCAACTGCAAAGAGGCTGACAGCTTCAAGAGTACTTTGCCGTGGCTGGTGGGGGGGGGCATACATGTCCACTTTCCCTTATTTTTTCTGAAGACCCCTGATTTTCAACATATTTTTGGTCCATTTTTTTTATTTAAAAAAAGTGTTTTTTAGGACACTGTTAAGATTGCAAAGAAATAACAGGCAATTAATACTTGGACTTCTTATCTATTTCAGAAAATGCATGCCAATACAAACTTGCTATTTTATTTCAGTATATAGAAGCAATATTTAAAATCTGACTCAGTTTTTAGCTTTTCCTCTCATTATTTAGCTTTGTGCCTGATTCTTTAAGTATAATTACTGGCTATGGTGGATTCTGCAGAAGAAAAGGATTAAGAGGTGGCACAATGGTGCAGCGGTAACACTGTCACCTCACACCAGAGGTTCTCCGGTTCGAATCTCAGCAGGGTTGCCTTCTGTGCAGAGCCTGCATGTCCTGCCTGCATTCATGTGGTTTTCCTCTGGTTGCTCCGGTTTCCTCCCACATTAGAAAGACATGCACCTCGAGTATTTCTCCTCAGGCCTTCGCTGAAAATTGACTTTGTTCCAAGATGGACTTTCTCATTTAACAAATGTTAAATAAATAAAATAAATAAAAGAAAGAGTTTGAGAGCTGTAATAGTGCTTTGATATGGTGGGGGGGGGGTGCTGTTTGCATACAGGTCAGCTGATTTTTATTTTACAGAATGTTCTTTTTTTTTGTTGGATCCTTTTAACATATCTGGTTTTAGTGAACTATTTAGAAATCCAGTCAAGAAATAAGACATTTGAATAAATGCATAGTTTAACATTAAATACAGATTGTTGAACAAGCTCCAGTGGACTTTTTTTGTCAAAAAATACACCTTTTGTAAATGTGTCATAACAATAAATAAAAAGTTGATGATGATAGAAGTGATTCCCATGAAATGAAGACCAAAAAGAATGCATAGTAGTTTTTTTTGGGAAAATGATCCTTCATATACTGAGCTAATTTGTACCCACAATTGATGGTGAAGAGTAAAAACCAGTGTATTATTTGAAGAGAAACACTGAATAGTGAAATAATTAAAACATAGGAGGCATTTACACAGGACACATTTCTTTAAGTTATTTCAAAGAAAGAGTACTAAATTATAAAAAACAGCAAATGCAGATGTTCTAAATTTCAAATATAAAAGTCAAAGCTTTCCAGGCTTCTTATAAAGTAGCAGTTTGCCTCTTAAGACTAAAAAAACATACAACTGATGAAACGTAAGTGAATGACTACATCAAACATGCTTGCTTAGAAATTTTGGGTTGATCTGCAGCAAAGAAGGCAATTCAAAAATTGCTTTCTTATAACCCAATAGCTTGACTTATTCATGAACTGGCTAATTTTATATATATATATATATATATATATATATATATATATATATATATATATAAAACCATTTCATATAATAAATAATGCTGGCAATGTATTTATCATTACAACTCAAGTCCACAAATATTACTAACATGACACTTATATTACTATATGTGCAATTTGAACATGATGGTGATATTTGTAATGATTGGGGAGAGATGGACGAAGGCTGCCAGCCTAGTCAAATAGAATTTAATACATAATTCTATCATTTGTATAAATAAATGCAAAATGCAAGACATGTGCTTTTAAATGAAAGAAAAACACTGTAAAATGTGAACTTCAAGATTGTTGCAACATTGCCATCTGCTGTAAGGAAAACCAAGCTAAGCATCTCAAATGTCTTTGAAAGTACGATTATCTAAAAATGCTGGCAGAGCAGCTAGATGAAAACATTCCTCCTATTGTCTTAACTTAAGGAATAATTGTGTACATGTGGAAGGTGCTTTATTGCTTTGGCTTCTGCTAGAGTGTATATGTGAAATGCCTTTTACTGCTGTATTCTCCTGTGCAGGTGTTAGCTTGCTAAATAATATAAATGGAGTTTCTATTAGCCTGGGAACTCAGAGCAGGTGCCAAGATGATGTAATATGAATACCGGGAAAACCTAAGTGTCAAAAATGATGTAATTTTGGGAAGGCCTTAGAGACATGTTTGTTGGTAATGTTTCAATACTATTTCTCACAAGAGACCAAGAAACATTTTGATCTTGATATCCAACTTACCAACACTCTGCCTAAGCTCACATGTAAGTTTCTAGCACTGTGATTTCTTGTAGGAATAGTTAAAGCTAGTAAAGATTAATTAGGTATTTTTCTTTGAAATCAGACCTGTCCCACTGTATTATTTTAAGTTTCTGTGTGATCTCTGAACTCTTAGATATCTCTGTGGTGTAGTAGTTTTGTCTTGTGTTTTAATTATTTATTATTAAATATTTTTAAAACCTTCTATCTGTGGCTGTTTTGTGTAGAGATAAACTCTAGAGTACATTGCATATTTATATACAGTTTATTGTAATAGGCCACTCTGATAAGGTTTAGACTGTATAGTCATATTACCACTGGATAATAATATTGCACAGTAATAATTGGACACCCTTTTAAGGGCCTTTTAATAGCTGATATTATTAAATGGGTGGTGGCAGTAATTACTACCGTATAGACTGGGTAAAGGGGTACAGCTGGAGAATCTGTGTCAGCCCTTCCCAGGAGTGTCTGTGAAGTTGTATAAATACTTATCTCAAAGTATGTGTGTATGGTGTCAGTTACTTGGCAGGGACACGAAGCACTGGTTGGACAGAGAGGGTACTGTAAGTTTTAGCTTGCCCAGTTAGGCTGAGACATGGACCCTATAGCTGTGCCAGTGGGGAGTCTTTATTGGGGATCTGGTGAGCAAGGGAGCAACCAGCCCCAGACTGACTGTGATGTGTGTGTGCACTTAAGGGAAATTGTACTTTGCTGTGTGTATTAGTTTCTACTTTTCTCTTCTAGGAGACAACCTCCCTGGTGTTAGTGGTGAGGATTGAGGGTCCTTGATTGCTGGGGTCAGGGCACGGTCGTCACAATATTAATGAAGAATTATTTTTTATTCTTCAACTACTTCTGAGCTGTACACAAGTATGAAGGATTACATTTTCAACAAATGCAGTTTGGTATGGAAATGTATTCTGATGTTGCAACTGCCTCAATATATAAACATACTGGAGCAGTTCCGAAAATTAAGAACCTTGTCCCGGAATATAAGTCAGCACACTGTTTCTGTCATCAAAAATGTCTGGAAATTAGAAAAAAATGTTAGGCAAATTAAACAGTGTGCTTAGTGAAATTGTAAAACATTAGGAATTACATAATGGCCAAAGCATTAAATTTGAAATTATTCCCTTTTGTTATGCAATAGTATAGCAGTTGATCATAAACAACTATTATTCCACTCAATTACAGTGGTTAGCAAGGAAAAAACTTTATCAAGAGTGTATGAATTATATAAAAATCTTTTAGTGTTTCTGCAAATAAGAAACCAGTTTGGAACAGCTTTTTAAAGATGTGAACTTGGCAGCCAGACTTGTACATTGTTGTTCAGTATTTTATATGATCCTAATACTTCCATGCAAGTAAGAAATGCAGCATGTTTTTCAATGGCAGAAACAAATGAAGGTCAAAAATGAAAAGTTTAGAAAAAACAGAGTTTCTAGATATTATGATATGCTCCATAATTTAACAAGTGTTGAGTGTGATGAGCATGATGTTGCACATTTGCAAAACATTATCACTGATCACCTTACAAATTTGACATAGCGATTTTAAGTTTATCTTTCATTTAAAGACCTATGCATACAAAATTCATGGATCCAGAAAAAGAATGAACTAGAACTTTGCAGGATAAATTGCTAGAACTACTGATGAAAGACTGAAGATGAAATCTGAAAATATACTATCATTTTTGCCTTATTTTAGATAAGATTAAAAAGTAAATATCTTGAGACTGATAAAATTGCATTACAAGTACACCTACAATTCCTGCCAACATGCCTCTGTCACAGCGGTCACTCTGCTACAAGTGTTACTAAAATTAAGTATAGAAACAGCTTAGATATACATCATCCCCTTTAGGTAGTACAGTCATTAATCCAACCTAGAACAGATAAGTTAATAAGGAAGAAATATTCTTAATGTTATTGATAAAGTTTTGTGCAGATATCCACTGCTCATTCAAAGTGTGCTTATAGATGTTTAATATAATATAATGACTTACTATTTCATTCTTAACTTTTGTTTAGTTATGACTTTTTAAACTATTTTGCTTTGATTTATACTAAATCTAATTTTGTCTGTTGAATCGAGTAATAAAATAAATGTGCATGTATGTATGTATATATATATATATATATATATATATATATATATATATATATATATATATTTTTTTTTTTTTTTTTTGAACATTTAATTTTGTTTGTATTTTACAAAATTAGTAATTCTCGGCAGATAAAAAGTAAAACAGTCATTCACTACAGATAATTCAACTTTCCTTGACTCAGTCACAAAATTGTTTTCAAGCTGAAACCACCTATGTCATAATTTCTTTTCCTGTGCTTATGTGACAAACATTAGTAACGCTAACTGTATAATCCTTACAACTAGTTTATCCTTTAAACCCGCTACCTCTGACTACCCTTTCATCAGTCAGCGTGCATCATCAGTCATTACATTTTCCATTAATATGCTTCTGTTATTTAGCATTTGTTTGTATTTTATTGACTCTGCTGTTTAATTGTCCAAGTGTGAACACTGGCATTTTCATAATGAGACTAGCAAAGACCAACTTTAAAGTGCCTGCTACAAAATGTTATGAAATTCACAGCAGCATTGTTCCAGCTTACAGTTTAGGGGTGATTGACTGGCCCCAGAAAGTATTAGATCAGTTGGACAGGAAAACAAGAAAAATACTTTGAATGATATAAATTAGTGAATATCAAGATTATATCATCCTTGTTCTGAAGAGAAGAAGGTCCTCCTTGAAAAGTGATTACATGTATTGTCTGCAATTGCAGGACTGCATACATATCTGCTGACCTCACCAGATCAAAATATAGTGAAAGTTTTGAAACATTAACAGAACAAATCTAAAGCGATTTCCCTGCTTAATTTAGCATAAGCATATCACTGGAAACTACACCAAAAGTAAATAAAAATCAGGTAGCAACTGAACGTGTCAAAAAAACAAAAGAAAGAAAGAATAGAAGGAGAAGGCTAATATAAGCAGTCAAGAAATGTTGAAAATGCATAAGTACAGTCCCAAGTACAGGAAACTCCTTAAATAACCTCATGTCAATCAGGATCTGATGCAGTAATGGTTAAGGAGAGTTCAGTTTAAACCAAAAGATGAAAGGTTAATATTAGCAGCCTAGGACAGTGAACTATATACACATGGGTTTACAAAGTCCTTTGAACATGTGGGAGAAAAGATAACTGCAGGTTCTATAAAACAAAACTGGAAACAGTTACATGTCTTGTTGCTTGGTATGATTCAGTAATGGGTGAGGGCCTGTATACTGAAAGGCACAATACTGTGGCAAGTCTGTTGCACTGGGGATTGTGCAAACATTATGTTATTAAAGTAGCTGAGAGGCAATGGAAATGAGCCACAAAACATTATTAAGAATGATGACATTTATATCACATGGGATTACCCTTCACCAGCAGTTCAAAAAATGGATGTATAAAAAACAGATATAGTAGCCCATGAAAAGACAAAAGTAACATTGATCATGGCTACACCCAGCGATTACAGTGTCTTGTATATGAGAGACACAAATTCATAAAATACCAGGATTTGCAGGAAGAAATGAGGGCAATGTGGAAGGATACCCAGACAGTTCCAACTGTAGTAGGAGCAATGGGTCTCATAAAAAAACAGAATTTCCAGTCTTATTTAGATATGCTACCTGTATATATGTAACTCCATATGAATTGCAGGATGAGTCAATTCCTGACACATTGCAGGTGCTGCAAAGAGCTATTCTGGCTAACATCAAAGTTTGAAATAGTACTAATTTCATGAACTTTAATTGTACATTAACTAAGGAATGGGGTCCATTCCAGTGAAGGTATTAGAAACCCAAAAGACTTGCAGAAATTAAACTGAGCATAATCTCTTTTTTTCCCCTTTCATATACTCCTCTCTCTCTCTGCATGTAGACCAGTTAATCCTTTCAAAGCCTAGCCACTACTGAAATCCCAGTGATACATTCTGCTAGTTCTAATTCTATGGGAAATATTTCTTGTGCCATTTAGTCACGATATTTTTTTCATTTATTTGGACTTGAATTTCTGTTACTGTCAGATTAGTAGACATGTAGCAGATCAAACAGCATTGAGTCATTTACAGCTAATATACCAGACATAAACTGACACATTTTTTACAACCCTTTTAACACACACTGCTTCCTGCTGACCATCAGCTCCATATGATTGGGCATCCCATTCATTCCTTATGGGTAACAACAGCTCCTGGCTCACTTGCACCAACTGAGGTTAAGAGCCAGTTAAAGAGCTCTCATCCTAGCAGCTCTTAAGGCAGTTTTATTATCCTACCTAATCCCTTTCTCCAGGTGGTAACTTGAGCTCTCGATTACACTAGAAGAACTACCTATGCCCTTAATTCAGAGGATGCCTACTCCTTGTCATGCCTGTCTTAGGAGGAACCAAGTATGTCAGCCCTGTTCTTAGCAAAGTGGCCTTCACCTCTCCTCTAAATGCCAGGGCACCACAGGGGAAGGAGCCACCACAGCTTTCCATATGAAATCAGCATGCCAAGATAAAATTCCCATCTCTTGCCCAGTTTTGCCTGGTTCTTTCAACTTCCCAAGTTGATAATCCTGTGTCATCTGGGTCACACTAATACATTTGTGTCTCTGAGGTAGGCAAGAAGAATAATACACTTTTATCCAAGAGGAAATGTCTTTTTCAATCAGATGAGAGATGGTGAAGGCTTTCATAATGACAGTGGATGTGGTTTTCAGTAGAGAGTTTATTGTCCACAAAGATGCCTAGGTCTCAAATTATGTCTATTTTAATGAGGTATGTCTATTTATTTTAATGAGGTGTCATTTATGTGGCATATGTGACAGACGTCCTGTCACCTGAACTGTAATATCACGCAATAATTGGCATTCAGTTTTAAGCACTGAGCTTGTCAGAGTTAGGCTCTCTTGGATGATTTGAATGTCCTCTGGTGAGCTGATGATGGCTTCCAGCTAGCAGTCATCCATGAACATACTCAGAAAGAGAAAAAATAAAATATATACACAAGCAACGGAAAGAATCCAGGCAAGAAGCAAAAGCACAAAAGTCAGTAATGCTGTATAAAATCATTCATCTTTCATCATGGCAAGGAATCCAAAAACCAAGCAAGAAGTCTTCAAGTAATAAAAACAATCCACAGGTTTAATAAAATATCGGTAAGCGCTTTCGCAATAGAGCTTCTTCCGACCAAGTACAAACTAAAAGGGTTCACTATATACACATATTATCAAGACTTCATCCAATCAAGAACTGTTCAAGGTAATTAAGAAATTAGCAAGTAGCAGGCACTTAATTAAATCATTCATCTAAAACAAATGAATGTTCATTCATTCAAATAGCAAAGCAAGCAAATAGACAGTACTGAAAGATGCATGCAAAATAGCTAAATTAAAACCTATCTAATGACAAGAAACAAAAATAAATATATATATATATATGGTAAATGATGTACAGCATCATATTCTACATTGTAAATAAATGATTACATAATGCTATGCTCTTAAATGAACTACACTGAACAAGAATGTATAAACATATAAATATATATGTGCAAAAATAGATGTACAAAATCCTGTCTCATATAGTCACAAAAATCATTTATGTAACCTTCTTTTCTTTAATAGAGGTTTAATAGAGGCCCTCTCATTAAGGCCTTTTCCTCTGTCAGCACGAAGTATAACAATCCAACAGGTTTCTATGTGCTCAGTATGTGTCAGAATATCACTTTCTCTAATACTGGGGTGAATAATTTCAATGACTCTGAAATTAAAAGTGTGAGTGTTACCCTGTTCTAACAAATGCTTCAAGAGTGCATTATGTAGAGAGCTTTTTCTAATATGATATATATGCTCCCTCATTCTGTCACGGAGCACCCTGTTGGTTTTGCCAACATAAAAAGAACTACAGGCTGTGCACTCTGCTAAGTAAACAACATGGGGGTCATGCAGTTCACTTCTGCTTTAAAAAAGAACTCTTTTCGAAGGTCTGGATGATAGAAAACATTAGATGTACTGATAAACTTACAAAAATTACAGGTACCACATGGCATAGTGTGCCCCATAACAGAGGTCGTATTGACAGAACTCCTGTCATAACACAAAAGCCTCCTCAAGTTTTTATGATTCTTAAATCTAAACTTGGGAATATCGCCCACTATCCTAGCTATGTCATCATCAACTTGTAAAATGGGCCAGTGCTGTGCAAAAAGATCAGTAACCTGTTTGTAGTTGCTTGTAAAAAACAGGGAAATTTTAACTCTATTCATGGTCTTATTTAGACCATTGATGAAACCTGCCTCCAAGGCAGGTCCAAAATATGGTCTCGCTGTGGTTAGCCTCAGATCTTTGAGGTCTGACCATTGTTTGCTGATTTCACTAGCAGTGTACCCCCTGTCCAATAACTTCTTCTGCAAGCCAGCAAGCTCATGCTGGAAACCATCCGAAGATGGATTTAACCTAGAGGCCCTCATTCCCTGTCCTCTGATTAAATTTCTAAAAATATAACCAGGGTGCATGCTGGACCTAAAAAGGAAGGCATTTCTATGACTTGTCTCACGATGTATACCTGTATTAATTGTGTGCTCATCCAACTTTTTAATATAAAGGTCCATAAACTCGATGCGAGTATAAGTCCAATTGCAAGTAAACTTAAGACGGTCAGTTAAACTATTAATAACATTATAAAATTGTACCAAGTCATCAGGCAACCCTCGCCATAACAAAAACAAATCATCGACAAAACGTCGATAAAATAACACATGTTCCTTAAAACGTGTAAGAGGGAATAACATATTAAGCTCCCAGTGGGCAAGAAACATATTGGCATAGCTATTGGCACACAAAGTGCCCATAGCTACACCATGTTTCTGTAGATACATCTCATTGCAAAAAGTGAAAACATTGTTCTCAAGAACAATCTCTAAGAGAAAACAAATCAAATCAACTTGTTTCTCAGAATAAATGCTATGTAGTGATAAATATTCATGCACATACTGCATGCCCAGATAATTGGGAATCATGGTAAATAATGACTGAATGTCAAAGGTAACAAAAATAACATCACTGACGTCAAAGACATCCTTGGTACTTTCATATAAATCCACCAAAAACTGTTTGGAATCCCTTAAAACTCTATGATTCTGACTAATAATAGGTCTCAGGAACTTCTCAACATACAGTGGTTCAGTAACCCCCCCTCCTCCGGCCACAATAGGTCTCATAGGAGGATTGGTGGGATGCTTATGAATTTTGGGCAAACCTTGTATTGATGGAATTAATGGATCAGTTACTTTCAAAAAAGAAAATAATTCTTCAGTTATAAGATGAGCAGAAAAAATGTCCACAATATCATTGCCAATGGATGAAATAACATGATGCACATCCCCAATCGAGATCTTATCATAAAAATGAACATCACTTAACATCAAGGTCATGGATTGACAATAATGTAATCTATCCATGACAACTATAAGCCCACCTTTGTCTGCTGGGTGAATTACAACAGAACTATTATTTTGTAACTGATTCAAAGCTAACCTTTCTAAATATGTAAGGTTATATCGGGTGTACTTCCTAAAATTATTACAATTGTCATAAAAATGATGGATATTTTCTTTAGTCGGTTTAAAGTATGCCTCAACCAAGGGGGATTACTAGGGACAAAGCTACTAGGCTTCTTCAAATTAAAATAATGACCCACCTCATCACTGGAAACAGGTCCTACATCAGAATCACCATATATCAGGTGTAACATAACGTTCTTGCAAAAAACTTTCAAATCTAAGATTGTATCAGACATCTTACTCTTGCAAGAGGATATAAAATTTAAACCCTTACAGTGGACCCTACGTTCCTCAGGTGTCAACTCGTGTCAAAATATTAAGGATTAATGATTCAGCGCCTTCCCCCACATCTTTTTCAGGGTTTGATTCGGATTTTGCTCCCTTGAGAATTTGCGCTTGTGGTGCCCTCTGCTGACTGATCACCCCCCCCCCCCCTTGCCCATACGGACTGGTAGGGGAAAAGGAAGTTCATCTATGGTACCATTCCTAGCTATGTTAAAGGCTTCAATACCAACTGTAGGAAAACTTCTATCCTTGGGTCTAACAACATTGCCTAGATCCTGACCTTTATGATATTATTATTATATTTATGATACTTTTAAGCACAGAAGAATTAATGCAGGTGACTTCCATATGTTCCAGTGCTGCACTGTGGTAAAACAGTGTTGAGACTATGAATGGAAAACAGCTGTACTCAATGAGGTTATTCTGTTAGACCAGAATTTTTAGATTGTTGGTATCCAACCTTGAATTCAGCCCAGTCATCACCCACTATGTGATAATTACTGGGTGCTACCAAGTGTTATTTCTGGTGTGCAACCCAGTGAAAAAGTAGAGGATCATTGTCTAGGGACAGCAATGAACTTTTTCTTTGAAAACATCTTAGCTCTTGGTATAGCCTATAAACATACAAAGGAATGGGTCAATCTATCACCCACACTATTGGAAAATATTGTTGCAGAGTTATACAAATGCAATACAATTGTTATATTTTCCTGTTTTGGTATAATGACAGCAGATAGTTGTTTCAATAGTTGACTGTGCAATGTATCCTAGTCTGAGCACCATATCTAGTGTGAATTTTTGGTTTGTGACATTGTGCTTTCCTTCAGTATGTTGGCTATTCATTGTTTTCTGTTTTTTTTTTCCTTTATTCTCTTTAAACAAATAAAATTGAGGTAAAACAATTGAGTTGGGTTGGTCACTCATCTGCTCTAGGACCATATGGTGAATAAAATCAGTACAATTATCTAATCTGACCAGTTGAGGTATGAATGAAGATCAGACAGGGGCATGTCTATATGGATAAGTTTGAATATACTGTTACATCTAGACATAGGGGGAGGGGTAATACCATTGGACTGAGGGAACTTGCAATGATAAAAACAAGGAAGCACAGAGCAAATTTATTTAAGTTTTAGATATGCCAATAATGGATGGATTCCCAAAGTACCTTAGAAAGATGATGCATGAAATGATGCAGAAGTACTATTTTTTTAAAGATGGGTTTCTTGCTTTGAATCTGTACTTGGCTGAGCAGTGATATGATGTTTTGTTACTGATTTTAGGATATTAAGTAGTTTGAGGTTATTGCCCTGCTTAATCAATTTAGAGGTGATATTGTTTTGGATAAAGGCAGGCAAGTTACCATCTCCTTTAATACTTTTGAAACTGGTGTCTTTAGTCAAGTGGTAGACTGAGAATTCAAGAAAAGAGTGAGTGCTGTCAATCGCATATAGAAATGTTTAACACAAGTATTCATGCTTTCCAGGATCAGAAAGGCACTGAGGATGAACATCTTATTTTGACTTTTAATTTTGAGCAGCACCAAACTGACATTTGACAGATTACAATCTGTGTATGCTGGGTTGGTATCTTGAGTACAATGACAAAAAAAAAAAAGTAAGGTTAAAGCTGACAAAGTCTTCAACATTCAAAAGTCTGATGAGATAATATGTTGGCCATTCCTGACAAAAAAGGCTGAATTTTCTTCAATTAGGACCCTTCAGAATGACCCCAGTAACTAAGTCAAGTATTACAGTCAATCATCTTTTCCTTTTATTGAGGAATCATTCACTGTGATGTAACAATTATGCTCAACACTAGTTTCTTTCAAGCCACAGATGCATACTGGAAGAGGCCCCTCGTGCCCCCTTCATTAGTCATCTTAAAGAGGGGGCTGCATCTAAAATCATTCACATCTACATGAACAGCAACTATGTCAGTATCATACTTGCTTTAACAAGACTTGTATGTCCTTGTATATGGCAAACTCCAAAGACACACAGGATGTCAAAGGGAAACTTTCTAAATTGTTATACGTTTGTGTGTGTGATACACAAAAAAGGCCTTGCAATCTACTTTTACCCCTTTTCTTAAAGTCTGTGAATGCAGGTGGTTGTTCCTGGGATAACTGCCAGTCAGCTGTAACTCTAGAAAAACAGCTGGATTATGAGTGGTGTACAGCTGTGCCAAACTATGGCAACTACAAGTAAGACATGGCAAATGGACTTCCTCTTGTTTGGCCAAACCTTTCAGGTCCAACTCTGATGACTATCTGTGGAAGAAGCTAGATGTGGTACTGAATCGTTGATCACGTTCGGCTGATGTGTGGCTGCAGTGGATATCTACAGTGCTGTGACTAAGAGATCTTCTTGTTTTGCAGAATCTAATCTTAGATAATGTTTATCTCCTGCAATGTGCAGCTATAACAGTAATTAATTAATTTATTTATTTATTTGTTTATTTATTTATTTCCAGTTTGATTACCGGGGAAGTCCACTGGGCCAGAACGTGTCCATTTTCAATGGAGGTCCAGGGAGAAAAGCTCCAATAGCAATGCAAATACAATCTAAGTTACATAGTGTTGAAGGTAAAAAAAATACATGTGTAATTACATTCATACAGTTAGTAAAAAGCAAATGCACACAGTATACCTCAAAAACATCATTAAGGAAGGTAGATAAAATAGATTTTCAGTAGTTTCCCTTCAGGGCAGCAAGTTTCAACTGTCTGTAATGAAGAGATCTGAGGTTACATGATATTTACAATATTTACATACAAGGAGTAGAGAGAGAGAATTACTTAAACTGAGAAGTAGCTTAAGTTTGATTTAGTAGCAATGGAAGAATAATACTTTTAGGGTAGTGTGAAGTGAAAGGATATAGAGGGTTCATAAGGGTAGTTAATTAAATTGGGATGGAAGCAGGAACACTTATGTTTGGAGGACAGGTAAGAGAAAAGTTGGGTTTTGAAGGATTCAGAGTTAGATATTGTTCTAAGTGAAGGAGGGAGAGAGTTCCATTTCCTGCCAAGAGAGTAGGAGAGAAGGAGTTGGCCAGCAGGGTGACTGGGTTTGTGGATGGCGATTACATTTTGGTGCTCAGATCTTAGAAATCTATTTCGGATGTACGGAGGAAGGATGTTTGTTAGGGCTGGGCATTTATCAGGGTAGAATATTAATTTGTGAGCAGTGGTTATTTGGAGATAGTCTAGGTAGTTAGGGAGTTCTAGCCAGTTCAGAGTTTGTAGGGAAAGGCAATGGTGAGTAGAGATTTTAGATTTGGTTGCAAATTTAGAGATTTTATTATAGCAGATTTCGAGTTTAGAGGAGTTGGAAGAAGACAGGTTGGTAAGGAGTTGGGCTCCATGTAGTAGAGATGGTAGAAGATAGGTAATTGCTAAGGTATGCCTAGAGGAGTTGGAGAGAAAGCAGTTGTTCCTATAGAGCATACCTAGCTTTTGGTGGGTTTTCTTTATGTTTTGTTGTATGTGGTTATCAAATTTAAGGTGCTCGTCTATGGTGATGCCAAGGAGTTTTGCAGATGGGACCACCTCTATGGTAGAGTTGGTTTGGCTTACAATTTTGAAAGCATTTTTGTCGAAAGTGAAAGCCCTGGAGGGAGGGAAAAGAAGAATTTTAGATTTATTAGAGTTGAGAGAGAGGTGATTTTGGTGCATCCAGTTCTCAGTAGTGGAAAAAGCTATTTGGGTTTCTGTCAGTAGTTCAGGAAGGTTAGAGGCGGCACAGACTAAGGTAGAGTTCATCAGCGTATTGGATAACTGTTGTGTCTGGGATGGCAGAGTGTAGGTTATTTATGAAGATGTTGAAAAGCATGGGTCCAAGGATGGACCCCTGGGGAATGCCAGTGGGTGTAGGTAAGGAGGAGGAGGTAGAGTTTTTCCATCTGACAGCTTGAGATCTGTCTGATAAGTAGCTGGAGAAACATGATAGAGTATCAGGGGAGAGATGAAGGTTTGATAGATGAAAGAGAAGGTGTTTGTGAGAGATGGTGTCAAAGGCTTTAGAAAGATCTAGCAGTACAGTGGAAACTAGTAATCCAGAATCCCTGGCTTGATTGACTGTTTCTAAGAAGGATAATAAGGCAGTAATGGTGCTGTGTCCGGGGCGGAAGCCGTGTTGGGTGGGTGTTAGGAGGTATTTCTGGGTTAAGAAAGGCATGAGTTGGTGGTGGTGGTAATAATAATAATAATAATATATGTACGGATTGCCAGTTTACATGCCTTAAGCTGTAAGAACTATTTACATCTCTTACATGTGTAATCATTCTGTGGTAGAGTCAAATTGTTGTCAGTTATGATGTGGTTGTTTTTACACTTCCTCGGGTGGCATATGCAATGGAATTTGATGACTTCTGCACTATGTTGGAGGGAGTCAGAGTTTAAGAGATACAAAATATCATGAAAAATTGAAAAAGTACAAAAAAGCAATGTAAACAGTTCAAAAACAGTACAAGATAGTTTAATATAGCATAAACAGTGCAACTCTAAAATATAGCACAATGCAGTCTAATATCACACATGTTCTGATTTCCTGCAAAAGGACTGTATCATACAGCTCATTTGTTTGCAGTTAAAAACATTCTGTAGAGTTTCCTTGCTCCTTTATATGTTTAAAAACTTTCATTTTGTGGCTCACTGCTGTTCTTCTGCTATGATAAACATTTCTGTAGTGTTTACTGTCTAAAAGAGTGCAGGCTAGTAGCTTTAGTATTGTTCCCCATCCTCCCTCTAAGTTGGTGTCTTTTTGTTATACTTTGTGGCTTTCAGTTGCCCGCCCCTACTGTAAATTTGATCTGGGACACTCCTCCCAGTCTAGTGTCATTAGCTCATTCTACCTAATACAGAGAGAACATCTGAGAAGGCCAACCCACTTAGTTTTTTTTCCTTCTGTTCCTCCTTTCTTTATTAAAAAAGAAAACATTGCCTGAATCTCCTTGTGTTCTGACTGTGCTTCTCAAACATTTTGGAAATATAGAGTATATTTTAGTCCATTTAGTAAAACTGCATTTGCCTTAATATTGCTACAACTCAAGTGCTCTAGGATGCACTGCATCTGAATTGTTTTAGTGCATTTCAGCTGCTTTTCTGTATATATAGACTTTTCTGTATATGTAGACTTGCTACTTATTCTACTGTATTACTGCCTCTTAAACCGTTTTTCAGTTCTGCACTTGCCTTGCTTCATTTAAAGAGTTTTAAATTGCTAATTTTGTAGAGTTTTAATTGCATTTACTGTTTAGGGCTACACACGCAAATGCGTCAGACTTTTCTGTTTATTTACTACATTATTTAGCCTGTTTTAACCAAAACTCCCCCCAAAAATAATATCTTGTTTGCTTGTTTCCCACCTTTTCAAGCTACAAAAAACAAAATTGTGCAGGAGACACCACAAAGTAGTAATAAAGGGTATTTATTGTAGAACTAGCGCTTTCACGTACTGCCAAGGTACGCTTCTTCAGGTTTCAACAATAACACAGATTCATAGGTATTTATACTAAAAACTCCCTGCTAATTGTGCAATTAAAACAGATGCATTGTATAAAATCAACCAATTAATTAACCATCCTTACAATTATATATCTATTCATCTCATTCTCTTAAGCAAACAGCATATGTATTAGATAACGTGTAGCATGAGGTAGTTTATATTAAACAGTATATGTACTGAAAAGAAATTCTGTTGTAATACATATATATGTAAAATATATTTGAATGAAGGAACATAAACTATATGTCCTGTTCACTTCATCATAAAAAACAACAACATTACAAAGCACTTGGATTAAATAATCCATATAAAAAATACATATTCAGTGTCATGATTCAATAATATATATATATATATATATATATATATATATATATATATATATATATATATATATATATATATAATGTAAATATATATATATAAATAAAAATAAAAACTAACAACTATCAAAATTTATAGTAACTACTGCATGGAACAAAGTTCATGATAATATTTAGTAACAATTCAAGACCTATTACACATATTGCAAATACATTCAAGCTAGTATAGTCCAGATCCCAGGCTTTGCTGGTTTCAGGACTTTATTTTTTGTGTTCAGAGCTATCCAGACCTTGATGTGGTAGAGGGAAGTCCTACTGCTTACCAGTGGAAGTGGTAAGCATTGTACTGCCTATCTAACATTGGAGGAGTGGTTTCCAGCTCTGAAATTGTAATTTTATTAGCCATTGTGGGCTGATTTCTATCCCTTTCAACTTTCTGGCTTAAAAACGCATGTGTTTGTGCATTTTTTGCATCATGCAGTACTGCAGGGCAATGGTTAAACTATTCCAGGTGCCAGAAAGTCTGCTCTTCATATTTTTCCTTAGAACTAGCTGGTTTCTCTGTAGTAGCACTAAAATCGGAACCCCTGTGATTAGCACTTGCTCTAGAACTTGCTGGAAAGTACTAGGACGCCTTAAACTGATACAAGCACTCAACTCTCCTTGTTAATAAGTAGAAATTAATAGTAGGCACTAAACAGCCTATAATTGCAAAGTACCTTGCAAAGATAAGGGAAAACAGTTCTTGTACTTTACAAAAAAAAGAACCTAAACAGATGTGTCCAAGGATCATCTTCCGGTGATTTCTCCTGTCCACCTGGTGAATCTGGGCAAACTGGGGCAATCCAACAACTACCTCATGTACACAGACAACCCTCTTCTACCACCCAACACTACAACCTGTGAGGGATGCACTTACATAGCCAAACTGGAAGCAAAGCTCTCTCCAGCCAAGATAGCTCTAGACTGTCAAGAGGAGAAGGTTACCACCTGCACTACACCCTCAAGCAACACTTAGCCCTTCAAAACCCACACCATCAAAACCCACACATAGCAACACTAAACCCACATATGCAGAGGCCCTTAACATTAACCTGCCCAAGCAACAAGGACCTCTGAAGCTGAAATGCAAACAAACACCAGTCACAACCAAAGTGACACATAACTCACAACACCAGTGTGCCACCCAACAGCAGCCCCTAAGGCAAGACAATGTACCCAACACTTTAGTAATAGGTGACTCTATAGTCAGGCACACTGATGTCCCACTCACCAGGCTAAACAAGGAGAAAATTACAGTCAGCTGCCTGTCGGGTGCCAGGATGTACCACATAACGCATGCACTCAAGTCACTCCACAACAACTACAAATATGACTTTGTCATTGTCCATGTTGGAGTGAATGACTTGAGACGTACCTCCCTGGACACATGAAAAGAGACATGGAAGAGCTCTCGGATCATGTGGCCCAGTTAGTTATGACCCTAGCCTTGAGTAGCATCCTGCCTTCACCCAGAATGCCACCAAAGTATAAGGACAAAATGATTGACTTCAACAATTGGCTAAGCTTCTGGTGTCATTCAAAGGGGATCCAGTATCTGTCTGCCTGGGATGACATGATCGACAAACCACAATGCTTTGCCAGAGATGGTCTGCACCTGTATACCTGGGATTCAGGTTACTATCTAAAGCTCTTGCCACCCTTATAGTGCCTTTTTTAGGCAAGTTTCAAAGGACAAAATCACCACTATAACAGATACAAGCAAATCTGAAGGTAATGCTACTCAATGCTAAAAGTCTAAACCTCAAAATGTACTCTCTCGAGGCACTCCTAAAAATGGAGAACATCGATATCTGTGCAGTAACTGAGGCCTGGTTCACGGCTCCAGAGAGCACACCTGCAATACCAGGCTACAACTCTTACCACACTTTTTGACCACCAAACACAGACTGAAACATTAAAGGTGGAGGAGTGTCCATATTCACCAAGCATAGTCACACCTCCAGGCTAGTTGCCCAACACAATGCATCTGAAATTCTCCAGGTGCAACTAACACTAGGTAAGACTGCAATCCAAATTATAGCTTGTTACAGATCCCTCACCATGCCCATGATTCTCACTACACCTTTCTAAACATACTGGAGAATATTAAGATACAACCAAACAACCAAATACTGGGTGATTTCAAATACCCTGCCATTAACTGGGAAAACTACTCAGGTACCAACACCTTTTCCCAACGTTTCTTGGAATTCATAAATTCCAATGCCCTGGATCAACTAATCCATTGTCCCACCAGGGGCTCAAATATCCTAGACATGGTCATTATCAACATGGGAGATGGATGCCCCACACCAGTGGTCACCTCCTCATTGGTCAGGTCTAACCATAAGCAAATCACCCTTGACATCCACATCCCACCCCCCCCCCAGTAAGGAAACCTCCATAAAACACTTCTCCAAAGCCAACTTCATGCTACTCAAGTCAGAAGTGACGAACTTCATGACACCCATGCAGATGGGAATTGAAAGTTTGACTGCTGAATCCTACACTAAGGCACTGTATGGGCACAAATCGTGCCATCCCAAATAGAACCAAGATGCTCTCCTCCAAAAAAAGGAACCCAATCTGGTGGTCCCCTGCCATAAACAAATTATACAACAGAAGGAAGAAACTGTTGCAGAAAAGAGGAAAATCCCAGGATGCAAAAAACTCCCTTACCAGCCTCAGTAAGAAGCTGAGATCCCTCATAAAATCATTCAAACCTAGTTATGAAAATAAAATGCCAAAGATTCCAAAGACAACCACAAGGCATTCTATAGTTATGTCAAGAATCTAAATGGTAATGCTCAGATCTGCTCTGAGCTACAACAGAACGGCATTAAATATACTGATCCCAAGGATATTGCCAATATCCTGGCAGACAGATTTAATGCAATCTTCAACTCCCCTCTCACGCCCTAAAGAGCCCATCTCAATACCAAAAGATTGCCAAATTCCAGTAATCACGGCCTCACAGGTAGAAACCGTACTCTCCAAATCTAAGAATACAGCATTGATGGGACCAGATGACATCCCGGGCTGTGTACTACATGAACTACAAAACGAACTGGCACCTCACTTAAGTGTCATGTTTAATCATAGTCTCACCTCAGGCTTCGTGCCCACTGAATGGCGCACAGCTACAGTTATCCCACTCCACAAGGGGGGATCCACCTTGGAACCCAGGAACTACCATCCCATCAGTCTGAAGAGCCTGATCTGCAAGGGCATGTAACACATTATCATAGAACTTATAAACAGACATTGGCAACCTTCCAACACTGGACCCCACCCAGTTTGGGTTTGTGAAGGGCGATTCTTGTCTCCTGAACTGGATTGACTTCTTCGAATCAGCCTCCAGAGCTGTGGACGACGGCAAGGCAGTCCACACAGCCTATCTGGACCTCGCCAAGGCCTTCACCACCATCCCCCACTCTGGAATCATAGATAAACTTACTACACTGGGCATAAATCCCTATATCAAGCAATGGGTTGCCAACTGGCTTACTGATAGAACCCAGACTGTAAAAGTAGCCAACTGCAAATCCAGCTTCAGACAAGTGACAAGTGGAGTACCTCAGGGTTCAGTCCTGGGACCGCTCTTGTTTGGCTAGTCTGAAGTACAGGCCAACACTAAGGGAGTCTGGCTAACAAAGTTCGCAGATAACTGCAAAGTGGGAGCCATTATGGAATCCCCAAATGATGTGGATATTCTACAAAAGAGGCTTACAGAAACAGATGTTTGGTGCCAGAGCCATGAGCTCAAGCTTAATGCCAAGAAATGTATAGTTATCCCCTTTGGGAAAAAACATATACCCATGAATTACCACATAGGTGGCAGTACACTAAACACTGAAAGTGTGATGAAAGACTTGGGGACACAGGTGGACAGAGATCTCATCTTTGATAACCACATCGCCACAACAGTCAGGAAATCCTTCTATGTGGCACACCTCATCACTAAGGGCTTTTCATCAAGATAAAAGGAATTGTCCCACTGTACTCATCCCTCATCAGACCCATTATAGAGTACAATGGCCTGTTTGGTATGTACCTCTCAAGACATCTGCAACAACTGGAAAGGCCGCAGAAACACCTCACTAAAAGAATCACAGGCCTAAAGCAGATGCCCTATGCTGACAGTCTAAAAAAAACTCTAGCTATACTCTGTGGCATATTGTCTACTCAGAGGTGATCTCTGCTTAACATACAAGGCCATGTCAAACCCTGTGCTGTTGGACATGCTCCACTTAAAGAAATCCCAATCCCTAAGAGCCACATGCTTCGGGGATGCCAACCTTGTCATCACAATGAACAGAACATGCTGGAGGTATAGGTTTCTGACCCTGAGACTCCCGATACTCTGGAATACACTGCCCATACATGTCAAGCAGAGGGCCTCCTTGGCCCTCTTCAAAAGGAACCTGGACGATTGGATGGGAGATAGGAAATTCACCCCGGGGATCACATCAGTTGCCCTGGTAGACAGAGGTCCAGGGAAGTAAATATTGTGGGAAGAAATATCCAGGGAATTGTTATGGCTAGGCTTGTATAGACCCTCGGGCTGATAGCCTAGTTCCAACCTATGAGCTAAAGTGGACAGAAAGGATCCAAAGTAACTTACCTAAAACAGATGATGTTCCTTATATGCAAATCATAAAACAATATTAAAGAAACAATCATAACAGAAATCTAAAGAAAGGTCAAATACCATTTTAATATTCCAATCCAATGTCAAAAAAACCCACAAAAAACTAGGGCTACTTTATAGGCACAATAGTTTTTTCTCCTTACCAACCAAACAAGCTCTCACCCTCACCTACCTTCTTCCATCTATAACCTATGGGGCACCACTGTTAATCTACAGTCTTCCCTGAAATTAAAGCTAGAATCTTGTTACAATAACATTTCCA
The DNA here is from genome assembly GCF_019279795.1 of Protopterus annectens. NCBI lineage: Eukaryota > Metazoa > Chordata > Ceratodontiformes > Protopteridae > Protopterus > Protopterus annectens. The sequence continues at coordinate 683,270,445 of NC_056748.1, forward strand.
AAATCACTACAGGTAATGGCCACTCTTCCCATCATTACTCTGCCGTAAGGAAACTACACTGGTTAGAATTCCCACACCACCTATTACTTATTCATCTAACCACCTCTCATAAACTCATCCATAAACCACTAAATTATCCTTCTCTCAGTTCACTACTTGCCCTGTACGCCCGTCCTTGGCCCCTTCATTCTGAACATAAATACTTACTCCAACTCCATAAACCAAATTTACCCGTAGGAAAACTGCTATATTCCTGGAGCATTGCAAGACTATGGAATAACCTCCCTTCCTCTGTACGTAATAAACAACATCCCCCAAAATTCAAAATTGCCCTTCTTAATCATCTCCTTTCTAATTGGATATGTAACTGCACTAATGCTCCTACTATTATCCATGATGCCATTACCTAAACTCCTTTTCTATCATTCTCAGCTTTCCTTCTAAGCCTCACTATCAAACTAACTACCCTGCATTGCGTCTTGACTACTTAACCTCTTCAACCATTCTATCTTTTACATAATTCACGTAATTGTATTAACTAGTTTACCTCCTGCTGCTAATCGTAATCACCTTTGTAAATCTATATTCACTCTGCTCTTATTCCTATACTTCCCACAACTTATTTACTACAGGCATAAGTCCATACTGGACTTATCTATCTACTTTGATGAATTTCACTCATTCTTAAATTCCTCCTATGGTTACATTGGGATTTTTCTATTTTTGTGCATTATATCATTCTACTTTGTAAACTTGTATGGAGGCTTTTGTGATGTATATTTACTTTTCCTCTTTAAATTAATATTAGCATTGCTACATTGTTATTTTGTTTTTCTCTGTATTGGAGCTTTTCTCCGTGGGCCTCCACTGAAAATGGGCTCTTCTCTGTCAAGTGGACTTTCCCGGTAAACAAATGTCAATAAAAAAAAAATATATATAAAAGCATTAAAAAATTTGCCCCATTAAAATACATAAAAATAAAATACCACAAAAAACAAAGTAATATTTATCCTTTTTTTAATCTTCCAACCCTTTCTTCCACAATTACACTATTACTTTAATACTTTTCTTACGCTCCATTCCTCATGCAAAACTTAACAATCTTCCTTCCCAGATACGCCATGTTGCTGAAAAATATTTATATATATTTTGTCTATCTTTTCAATCATTTAATTCCACTTAATGAAATATTTCCTGTAGAAAATCATTTAAGTACTCACCTTCCTTATTTCTTCATACTTGTATGTTTATATTTTTATGTACCCTCTCCCAAAATAACTACAGAATTAAAAAAAAAATTCTACTTCTTTCACATTCTGATAAATTCTTTCTTCAATTTCATTGGACTTCATACTTCCCATATGAAATCACGCATAAACCTTGTTGATTAAGACACATCCTTATATATATCCTTTCTCTGCTTTATTATTTTATTTTGGGTCTCAGTTCTTCCTCTAAATCCATCTTCTAATATTTTTCTGTCATCACCTTCTACTGGTTTGCATGATCTCCAACGTAACTTTGATAAACCATAACATATATGTATTTGTTACTTCACTACCTATAATTTGTATCCTCTTACCTCTCTGATAATTTTCCCAAAAATCCATATTTCTAGTCTCTTTAAAACAAAAAAGGACAAAGAGACCAAAAAGACCTTTGAATGAAACATTCCTTTTGCTTTAAGAAAGCAACACACTACTGTTGATCTGTAGAACTAAGGGCCCAAATGAATACTATTTGTACTAAGAAAATGATTATGTGATGTAAAATTTATTTTAGAAAAATAAAAAATAATAGAGATATCAATTACTATCTACATTAAACATATTTTCTTACAATTTTCCTCCGCAGACAACCTATTTCCTATTCTATAGTCTTTCTCAGGCCTAGGCCCCTTGCAATTCTTGAGACCTTTAATGACATACTTTTCATTCAGTTTTGATTAGTTTCTGTATCTAGTTGAGAGTCAGGTCTATATCAGAAGACCAAATGGAAATAACTGCGAATGACAAAACATCGAAAAGACTGGTCCTGGAACTTGATGTCATGGGGGGCTGCACCCACCTCCGCTACATATATATTCCAACTCCGAGATCACACTACAGTGAGGAAAGGGCAAATATTCCAGTCTTCACTGTACTGCGATCTCACAAACAGCACTTCGAGGTCCAGTCTTTTCGATGTTTTGTCGTTCGTTATTTCCATTCATTCTTCCGATATAGTCCCTTGAGAGTCAATATGGAAGTTTTGCTTATCCAAGCATTCACTGCATTTAAGACAAAACAGCCAGTCATGGGTAGAATATCTGTTCATCAAAGAATAGTGTGAAACACTCTATGGCATGCACACCTACTAGTAATTTGTAGTAGGCCTCAATTCAGTTACAGTACATCTTCTGGATGTGGGAGAAAATGAGAGCACCTGTTAAAAAATAGTCCACTAGAAATGGCAGCCTGCTGGCCATACCTTTTCTGCAGGGAGTTCACAACGAATTCACCCACACTTATCAGGCAACTTGTAAATCATTCCAACAGCCACAAAAATGGCTAAAAAGGAAAAAATTTTGTATGCTGATCTTGTCATATCATATCCTTTCTATACAACAACTGCTGACTCCAACTTTGGCATAGCAAAGATTATTACCATGTGCTGTACCAAACATAAATGTTATTCTCCCAAGTCTATATACTTACACAAGATTAGATGCAATATCCATAATGGTACTCTGTGCCAAATCTTGGATTTTCATCCCAGGAGCTGCATATAAACTCTGGCAGTTTAAGAACAGGTCAAAAACTCACATGGATGAAATGCCCTCTTCCAACTGTTCTCTCTACTGACTTCTAAGATCTGTGAATAACCAGTTACTACAAAATAAACCATAAACAACCAGATGCTTTAATTCTCTAAGGCAATCACATAAAAGTTAAATTGTTGCAGTCTCTGCCCCTGATTCTACTTTATCAGATGTTATATAGGTTCATTAGTAAATATTAGGTAATCAATGTGCAGTCTATTACAAGCTTATCCAATACCTAGAGGTCAGAATCAAACTATGTACCTTATATTTGTAAGGTCAACACTTTAACCATTATGTCCACTTTCCCGCTAGCTACATGTTTCAACCTTTTGCAGGATCTGTAAGTATAGCACAAGTGGTTTGATTGGATATATTTCAGAGAGACAGGGCATAAAACCAAGCCTGATGTCTGTACACAATAGGGCACCTGCAAATATCCCAAATATTATTCAGATCAAAAGATAAAGAGCTCATGCAGACAGACCATCAGTAAAGTCTACAAGAAAGATACAGCAAAGGTAGTCTCTTCACTGTGGAGGTTCATAGTTACACATTATGCTAATGACCACCAGGACCTTAATAACCACAGACATGAAATCCAACCCGGTTGTTTCCAAATGTATCATGGGCATTTACTGAGAGGGGGTGTGTTATAGGTAAAATAATTTCATACGTGAATACAAGGGTAACTGCCTTGAATGGTCATTTTAAGCCTAGCCAAAACCCTAAATCAGAATCTAAACGTGTGAGGAGATAACCTTAACAATTATACAGCTGTGTAATACTTTAAACCTCCTAGAATACATGTAAATGAGATGTATAAAAACATCCCCTTAAGGACATACCAATGCTTCAGCTACATACTTCTGAATACCAATGACTTTTTACTTTATGTCTTTATGGGTACATTCAGGCCAATAAAACCAAACCCTACTAGCTGCAGTCATGATTTTGGCCTTTTTTATGATATTGTCAGTACAGCAATAAATAGATCATTTACACCTATTTCCTTAAGGTCATGGGCCTAGTGGGACTAAACACCTTTAGTCTATTCATAAGGTACATCATTAGTGACTAGACCATACCGCAGTCATCATCCATGAGAAGACACCAAGCTGAAACTCACCCGATTTTCCTATGAAAAAATAGGCCACACATACAGGAATTATTCTCTTCTTGACTGAGTCTTACAACATATTCTTTCAAATTTACTACCACTTGTCCTCTAAGTTACCATTATTGACCTCTTCAAAAAGTCTGCTTCATCAGGGAAAAGTTCTTACTGTTCTTATTCCTTTATTAGAGATTTCTAGTAGCCAATACTAAAGAACCTTGACACAGCACGTGGAATTTGTAGCAATAGGGATAAGATTGCAGTTTCTATAGATAACTTCAGTCACACACATACAATCACTTGTCCAACAATGAAGGCTATACCTGCAAGCCATCTCCTCACTCTGCCCATAAGTTACATATGACAGCAGAATGCGAGTAAGCAGTGAGTAACTTACATTTTAAGGAGACAATATTTACTTGAACAATATATCTCATTATGAAAAATGATGTTCCAGAAGCTACTGACAAAATGAAGATTGATGGACTTCTACAGAGAATATTTATTCCTGGATTTGGACAAATGATCCCTTAGACATCAATGTTATAATACATTTTACCACAAGCAAAATGAACTCATTATGTTCCACTGGAATGAGCATGCCTATTAGCTTTGTATTTTTAATGATTAAGGAAAACACAATTATCAGGAGTTCACTCAGGTTACATGCAATGTTAGGATGCAGATATGTCCATGACTTATGGTGCCAGGCTGCAGTGGTGTTCATTCATTAAAAAAGGTGAGCAAGATATCACCACATCAGACTCAGAGAGTTCTCTACCCATTTTCCTGACATATATTCCATGTCTAATCAAGGAAAGACTCATAATAGAGCTTACACAATCTGGCACAGGGTACCTCAGAATATTAGCTATGAAACCGTATGCATTTGCTCTGGAGAGATCTTGCCAACAGTAACACTTATCTTAAAATCAAGATATGTACTATAAAGACTATTTAAGACAACACATCATCAGGAAATAACTGACAAACTAAAAGCATTAGACATCACTATGCACTTAAGGGTAAAATTGGTTAAAAAAATAAATAAATGCTTAGTCAATGAATGGATCAACTGAAGACTGGGTTCATCCCTAAAGAAATCACCCATGGTATTCCACAGCTATTTCTACTGATGATGAAATATTTTTGCACTACTATTCTCATATATGACAGTTTGAAATGAAATGCAAATAACTCAGTTATTGAGGACTGCAAAGTAGATAACATTTTTTTTTCAATAAATGATGCTAATCTACTTTGATACACCTTGTGACCTCTCCATTAATAACAATTGTAGCATCATCAGACTTGGCAAAAAGAAAAGAAAAAAATTATTAATATATAAAATGTCATATTATTAAAAAAAAAAAAGACACCAGCATTAAAAATGTACAGACAATGGAAAGGAGCAATTAAAACTCCAACCAAATATTGAGAAGCACAACATTATATCAGCTTCTCATTTCATCAGGACATGATGCTGGCTAGAATGTGCCAAGTAAACATCATACCCATATTACTAATTTAAATACGCAAATCCAGACATTGCAAAAAAAAAAAAAAGTTACAAGCAGAATAAACATATCTTAAGCATCACCTTCAATGCTGCTATTTAGCAAAACTGAAACGTGAAGGTGATCTTGATAAATAAAATATAACAAAAAACAGAAAATGTTTGCAGGGGTATCCCTCACCACACTGAATCCACTATGTAGTTATGATGTGAATAATGAAATCTCTGGCATTTTTGAAATGTGTATGTCATGAACATGTGAAATAACACCTTATTTTGTTGTGTAATTTTTGAGTTTCTCTATCACGTGATATGTTCTAGTGAGCTGCTCCTTGACCATCCTTGAACAAACCTAGAGAACAAAAAGTACTATTTTGTCAGTCCTGGTCATCTAGTCCATGAGATTGTCTTATCTCTAAAAACATTATACAATGTATTTATTTATTCAGGGGGAGAATAAAACAAATGAAAGAAACAGAAACACACATAAAAGGCTATGCAATTTCCACTTCAGATTCTTTAAGAAACCATCCATACCTCAATGATTAAATTCAAATTTATTAAATTAAGCAATTAAAGAAGTACTAAACAGTGATGTGTATATATGATGTACGCATGTTATATATACACATACACACACCATTACATATTTCACTTTACCTTGTTTAAAATAAGCAAAAAGATTAATTTGAACCTAGACAGGCCATGGTGATTTCAAATTTTCTTTAAGCATGAGCAATATTTTTGTCATATAACTATCTCTGGATCACCCATGACATCCAGAACACAGCTGATACCTACAAATATATAGTTTCATTCTAGGGGCTTGAACATTAAGGTGAATCTTGGCAAAGCACTGCCCACACCAACACGCACACTTATCTAAATCATATATTTTCTTCTTTTGACAATATATTTTTCCCTTTAAATCCCAACACAAAATAAGGTGTTATACCTCTCACAAAATGCAGCAGTGGCTAAATTAATTTTCACATCAACAAATGAAAACTATTGAATTGCATATTAGAATTCAGCATGCAGAGCACCCAATAAATATCCAGGTACACTTTTTCTCTTTTTCTTAAAGAGAGGCGTCTGTGATCTTATAATCTTCAGTACATTCATATATATTTATGAATGAATAAGTCTACAGGTTTGCCTTAATCACACAAACTGTACATCGTAATAAATATTGTTCACATCAGGTTCTTATTTTGTACAAATATTGATAATGTCTAGTAAACTGTATTATACTACTAAACTTAGTGTGATATGCCCCAACAAGCCTATTTCTTCAGATGGTTCTACACTTTGTATTCAATATACTTTTTCTTGCAGGACAACATGTCTATCCATCTACTTACCATGTCCTATATACTTCAGCAACAGCTCAAATGTAGTAGTACTTAAAAAAATTATTCTGACATCTCTAGCAGTTGTTTTTGGAAGAAACAGAATTACACAACACTTTTTTTCTTACAGACTGTAACAGTCAGTTTTTAAACATAATATATTAAGATAAAGGGAGGAATGTAGTAATACATTACAGTTGAAGTCTAATACATTTGGCTGAGACACACACACACACACACATATATATATATATATATATATATATATATATATATATATATATATATTTGTGTGTGTATATTAAACTTATACTTACCAAACAAAATCTGTAGGGGCAAAATACCAAAATCCAAATCACCAAAGTAGAACATCCCAGATACTATTCTTATTACTCCTTTGATGTAGTGATGTCAGGAGACCTTCAGTAGCAAACATTCCACAAGCAGCTCTCTTTACGATATCGCTCAAAGAAAGTGCTACACAGTCAAAATGTCAGCCCACAGTTTCCAATTCATGTGTCATAAGCCCTGCTAAAGAAACAGATAAAGAATGAGTAGCTTCTGACAGCCTTGGATGTACTGCTATTAAATGTCATAGGAAACATTTCAAACTAAGAAATTGCTTATATTTCAGATAGTTGGCATTCAGTATCTCATAATGAACAATCATTGTTACATTAAGATTAAAGCTGTAAACCTGCAATGTATAAATAGCACGTAATACATCTTACCTACAGAAGGTCAAATGTAAAGCATTTTTACCTATTTTTTGATGACAGTCTCTCTCTGCACTTACAGCATATGCATAGTAACTGCAAGAGGATATCCTTTATAAAAATGCAGAAAAAGTCTGCCTTTTCTTCAAAGCGGGTCTTCCTTTTGACTACAACAGTCGATCTAGGTTGTGGATATCCACATCCTTTTAGTTCCCCTATAAGCTTATGAACTTATGTTTCCACATTTTGAAAAAAAAGTACTTGCATTTCTATAGAAATCATTTGGAAGTTCTGACATTTTTTATGAGTCTCTGTACTCCGTATTCTGGATTTCCTCTTTGGTATAATCGATTGAAGTTTTTCTGATTCATGCAAATTTAACAGTTCCTTCAGTCATAGACTGATTTATAAGAAGATGTTTCAAGATATCCACTTGTTTGTTCTGATATCAAAATACCAAATACTACATTGGGTACAAGACAGTTAGAGAAGCAAGCTTGCTGTGTTGTTGATTAAGCAATCCCCTTTCTCATCTGTTTGCCTTCACTACCATTTTGCACAAAAAACACATCACCCAGGCAATGTTTCCAAACACTTGAGGATATTAAAAAGAGGTCTAAGCTTCAAAATAGAAGATAGACGTATGACATTCATCCATAAATATATTTATACTGTAGCTACAGTCACCATTGTACAGCATCTTTTATTTTATAATGTTTCATTATTTTATGTAAAAAAAATGCTTTGCATGGTTCAACAGCTCTAAAAATTTCTAACTTATCTAGTAAAGGAATTAACAAGAGCAAACCCCCCCCCCCCAAAAAAAAAAAAATATATATAACACACATTTACACTTCCAAAATTGCTATTGTTAGTATTCAAACACTTTATTTATTTAAAATAGACAGAAGACAAACTTTGTCCGTTTGAATATTATTGCAAATGGACAATATATCTGTGATGCCTTCAGCTCTGAACAATTTGATAAAGAAATGCACCTAGCAGTCCTTTTCACTTTAAGAAATGTGAAACTTGAATAACACAAATAATTAAAACAAAAGAAGTGAAATAATTCATAAAAAGACTTTTTAAACAAATCTCATTAACTTTAAAATGATATACCAGATGAATGTACTGCAAAGACCGATCACTCAACTTTGGAACTGTGAAATTAGTAGTGCACAATCTGTATAATACCATAAAACACTGGCATTCCAAAGTGGGCATGGTGACTGCACAAACTCTGCATGCTCATTATAAACTGAACAATACACATAGAAAGACATTCTATTACTTCACTTTCTACACAAGGATAAATTAAAATGCAAAAAAAGAAAACTTTTCCTCAACAGTAAACTGGCCCAGAATTTGTAGTTTATTGGCTGTTTGGGCAATTTTTCCAAATCTTTACTATTTCTGGTTTAAAAGCCCATGTTTGTGCTTGTTTCTTGCCTTTCCTGTAACTAGTCTAGATACAGAATTGCTGTATCCAGGACTGTGTGCGTAAGCTTCTGAGAAGTGCCAAAGTCTGCTCTTCAATTTTTCCCTTAGATCTGCAAGTTTGCTCCTCTCCTGCACTTTTACTAGCTTATTAGTCTAGCACTTTACCATACCAGACCTTCTTGTAGCAATTATTGTAGCACAGAAAAGTGCAACCAGCACAAACGTTCTACAAGGAAACAGCTCCAGTACTTATTATTAATGCTCACCCCTCCAGGCATGCCTAAAGGTCAGTTCCCTGTGCTTTCTCCTATTAATCTTGTGAACTTGGGCATCCTGAGGCAATGTAGCAACTGCCTCATGTACACAGACAACCCTCTCCTCTTACCTCCCAACACTCAGACTTGTCAGAGATCAACTTATACATCCAATTGGAAGCCACGCACTCTCCAGCCAAGACCAGAATAGCTGGTCACTCTCCAGCCAAGACCGGAATAGCTGGTCACTCTCCAGCCAAGACCAGAATAGCTGGTCAAGAGGAGGTGGTCAACACTTGCACCACACCACATGAAACACACAGCCCTCCAGAACATGCACACCATCACTGCATTCACATAAAAGCACAAACCACACACCCACCTTCGCGGTGGCTCTCAAAAATCTACACAAACAGCAGAGACCTTCAAGGCAGAAATGCACTCAACCACCACCACAACAGAACACTAATCATGAGACACAACTATCCTAAACAGTGTGCCATTCAATCAAAGCCCCTAAGGCAAAACAGCGCGCCCAGCACACTAGTCATAGGTGACTCGATAGAGAGGCACACTGATGTCCCATTTAGGTTGAATAAGGAGAATAACAGTTAGCTGCCTGTCAGGTGCCAGGATCCGCCACATAATGCATGCACTCAGGTCCCGCAACAATAGGTACAACTATGACTCTGTCACTGTACATGTGGGTGTGAATGATCTGAGATGCACCTCCCTGGACTACATCAAAAGAGACATGGAGGAGCTCTCGGATTACGTAGCCCAGGTGGGTATGACCCTAGCCTGAGCAGCATCCTACCATCACCCAGTATGATACCACAGTACAAGCAGAAAATGACTGATTTCAACAATTGGCTAAGCTTCTGGTGTTATTCTAAGGGGATCCAGTATCTGTCTGCCTGGGATGACATGATGGACAGACCTCGATGCTTTGCCAAAGAAGGCCTGCATCTGTCACCCCTGGGCTGCTGGATACTGGCCAAGGCTCATGCCACCCCTATAGTGCCTTTTTAGGCAGTGTTCCAAAGACAAAATTACCACTGTAACAGCTACAAACAAATGCAGTCTGAGGGTCATGCTGCTCAATGCTAGAAATCTAAATTTCAAAATGCACTCGCTCGAAGCACTCCTTAAAATGGAGAACATTGACATTTGTGCTGTAACAGAGACCTGGTTCAAGGCAGCAGAAAGCACCCCTGCACTACCAGGCTATAACTCATTCCACACCTTTCAGCCCCAGAACTTGGACCAAAGCTCCAAAAGCAGTGGTGTTTCCATATTCATAAAGGATGTGCACACCTCCGGACTGGTAGCCCAACATAATGCATCAGAGATGCTTCAGGTGCAGCTAACATTTGGTAAGACAGCGACTCAGGTCATAGGCTGTTATAGGTCCCCAACCATGTCCCAAGATTCACACTCCACATTCCTAAGAACCCTGGAGAATATTAGGGTCCAACCTAACACTCTCATACTGGGCAACTTCAACTACCCCTCCATTAACTGGGAAAACTACACATGTACCAATGCACTTGCCCAACATTTCCTGGAATTCATTAATTCCAATGCCCTGGACCAGCTCGTTCTTCCCCCCACTAGAGGTAGCAATATCCTTGACCTGGTCATTACTAACATGGGTGACCATTACTCTACACCAATAGTCAACTCCTCCCTGGTTATATCGACCACAAACTAATCACCTTGGAAATCCAGATCCCCCCCTGCAAAGGTAACCACCATGAAAAACTTCTACAAAGCTAACTTTGGGCTCCTAAAAACAGAGATGGCTAACTTCATGGCACAAATGCATGGATCTCTTCATACCCAATAGAAGTAAGACACTCTCCTCCAAAAAAATGACGCCAATCTGGTGGTCCCCTGCCATAAACAAACTCTACAACAGAAGGAGAAAACTGATGTTGAATAAGGTGAAGTCCCAAGACTGGAAAAATTCCCTTATTAGCTTCAACAATAAGCTGAGATCCCTCATCAAATCCTCTAAAGCTAGCTATGAAAACAGAATTACAGTAGATAGTAAAGACAAAGACAAGGCCTTCTAGATTTCCACAGCAATACCCAGATTTGCTCTGAGCTACTGCACAATGTTACCTCCTATACACAGCCAACTGATATTGCCAATATACTGGCCAACAGATTCAGTGCCAACCCTCCCCCCCCCAAGGACCAATTGCAATACCAGTAGATTGCCAGGCACCCAGTAATACTGCTGCACAGGTTAAAACAGCACTGTTCAAGGCCAAGAATACAGCTTCTATGGGACATGACCATATCCCTGGCTGTGTTCTACATGGACTACAGAGTGAACTGGCACCTCACCTGTGTGACATGTTCAGTCATAGCCTCACTTCAGGCTTTGTCTCTACCGAATGGCACACTGCTATAGTCATCCCTCTCCATGAAGGAGGAGTGACTACAGACCCTAGGAACTATCACCCATTAGTCTGCCAAGTCTGATATGCAAAGCTATGGAATGCATCATCATGGACCTATAAACAAGGATATAGGGAATCTCCAAACTCTGGAGCCCACATAGTTTGGTTTTGTGAAGGGTAGATCATGCCTGCTCAACTTGGTTGACTTCTTTGAGTCAGTCAACAGAGCTGTGGATGAAGGCAAGGTGGTTCCATACAGCCTACCTTGATTTGCCCAAGGCCTTTTATACCATCCCCCACTCAGGAATCATAGTAAAACTCACTAAGCTAGGCATCAAAACCCCTATATTACTAGGTGGGATGCAAACTGGCTCACAGATAGAACTCGCAATGTGAAAGTAGCTGACTCCAAGTCAGACTGCCGACCAGTCACGAGTGGAGTCCCACAGGTATCGGTCCTGGGTCCTCCCTGTTTGGTATCTACTTCTCAGAAGTCCAGGCTAACATGAAGAGACACTGGCTGACAAATTTCACAGACAATTGCAAGTTGGGAGCCATTATTAACTCCCCAAGTGATGCTGACATCCTACAGAAAGGCCTCACTGAGAGCAACGACTGGCGCCAGAACCATGACCTTAAGCTCAGTGCCAAAAAATGTGTCATCATCCCCTTTGGGAAAAACCCAGTTACCATGAATTACCACATCGATGGTAGTCCACTGAACACAGAAGGTGTTATAAGAGATCTGGGAACACAGGTTAATAGCAATCTCTCTTTTGACCACCACACTGCCACTGTGGTCAGAAAGTCCTTCTATGTGGCTCATCTCATTACTAAGGGTTTTGCATCCAGGAAGAAAGAGGTCATTGTCTCCCTCTACTTTTCCCTCATTAGGCCAGTCTTCGAGTACAATGCTCCATTTGGCATGTACCTTACTAGACACGTGCAACTGGAGAGGCCACAAAAGTATCTCACAAAGAGGATCCTAGCCCTTAAACACTTGTCCTATATGGATGACTCAAAAAACTCAAAACTATTCCCCATCTCATAGTGCCTACTTAGAGGCGATCTCTGCATGACTTACAAAGCCATGTCTGACCCAACTCTGTTAGAAATGCTACATCTAAATAAATCCCAATCCCTCCATACCACACACTCCAGAGACTTCAACATCATTACCACAATCAACAGAAAGTGGTAGAGGGACAGATTCATAACCCAGAGACTGCCCATGCTATGGAACAGGCTTCCCATACATGTCAAACAGAACACCTCACTGGCCTTCTTCAAGAGAGATCTTGATGAGTGGGTGGGAAAGAGAAAATTCACCCTGGAGATCACTCCAGTGGCTCAACTCGACAGAGACACTGGGAACTAAGATTGGGTGGCATGATCCCAGGGTAATCCCATGGGCTAAGCTTGTAAAGGCACCAGAGCCATTAGCCTACTACACACCTATGAACTGCTCTGTGGGGGATGATAACATAATATAATAAAATGCAGGGAAAAAAATCACAAAAATGATGTTGGTGTCACCCCTACAGGCAGCTTCATGGCACACCTCAGCACATTTTGCCTCCTGAGCTACACATCTAATTTTATTGATTTAATTTGTCAATGGTATGCTGAAAAACAACTTTTATGAATGACAGACCTAAAAATATGAAAAACATCTGCAGATTTTAGTGAAGTCTAGACAAACAGCTGTCCTACATGTACCATGTATATTCTCCACAAAACTGCCATAGCAGACTCATATGTATAAAAAAGTGACAGAGACAGTGATGCACTTTGCAGCCACACAGCATGTGTAGTACACATCTTGGATGCCCCAGGCTAACAGAAGTAGGTGGAAGAGCTGTAAGTACCCTGAATTTAAAGCTGCTGTTTAACTGCACTGACTTTGTACTTACATTCATTGATTGTACAGGAATTAGATCTAGCTAATCACAGAGTGGTGCTGAGAAACAGTTTTCTTATTTAAGGTGTTCACCTATGTTCTCCTTCAGCATCAGCAGCTCTGACTTTAAAACTACTGTGTGACTGCATTGATTTTTGGATGTTTTTACTCTGAATGTTTGGATATTTCCATTTTTTTTTCGATGTTGGTATTATTATGTTACAGTTTGTTGTATTGCACAGGTACTTAGTTAAAACAATGCATTGATACTTGCACAGACACATTTGAGTAATGCACTGTGAACATTAAAGTATTGCACTATTGTTAATTTATGAATTCACAACATATATTGCACTGAAAGAAGAGAGATTTTACTGCATTGCTACTGCCATAGATGGCCTATAAGTTACAGTCATAGTGAATATTGCACTAAGTATTAGATGAAACTGGTAACCAGGTTAATGCACTATTTGAGACAAGCCTCTACAGTTTCTAGTGACCCATATGGCCATCATGGAGTGTAGTTGTTACTAGGCCTCAGCTGCCCAATGACATTAGGGAAGAAGCTGTTACTGAATATCAGTTCTGCAGCGTATGCTTCAGAAGTGCTTTCCAGATGATTGCTGCAGGAACAGTCTTGTAAGCAGGGTGAGTGCAGGCTTTGTTTCTCTGGCCCTGCTGAGACATAATGGATAAGTACAAGTCATGGATAGGTGGTAAGGTGGTCTTGATGATGCTCTTGGCTGTTTTCACCACTCACTGGAGGGTTGTGCGCTCAGAGGTAGAGCGGCTTCCATACCACACTATGAGGCTGTTCGCCAGAATGCTTTCTATATTATCTCTATACAAGGTAGTGAGAACTGTCAATTGGAGATTTGCTCTCCTCAGCCTTCTTTAAAAAAAAGTGCAATCTCTGGTGCACTTTCTTGACTATGGCATTGTATCGGTGTTCCAAGACAAGTCCTCATCAATTTGCCCTCGAAAAAACGTCATGCCTCTCACTTTTTCCACTGTTCCCAATTGATGTTGAGGTGAGAATGTTCCTTGTGATTTTTCCTGTAGCCCACAATGATGTCTTTTGTCTTGTTCATGTTTAATGTTATTTCCACAGCAGGTGATCAGTTGTTCCACATCATCTCTATACCCCATTTCATTATTACTGATGAGGCCTACCATCATTGTGTCATCAGCAAACTCGATGATGTGGTTTGTATTGTACCTGGCTGTACAATCATGTGTTAACAAGGTGAACAGAAAGGGACTTGGTACATATCCTTGTGGGTCTCCAGTGTTAAGAGTGATGCTATACGAGGAGTTATTTCCTGTGCACACTTTGAGATCCGTCTGTGAGAAAGTCAAGAATACAGTTACAAAGTGGAGTGTTGGCGCCAAGTTGGATTAGCTTCACTGCCAGATGAAGAGGGATGATGGTGTTACAAGCTGAGCTGCAGTTGATGACTAGTACCCTAGAATAGGTGTTTTTATTCTCAAGGCTTTCAGTGATAGATGGAATGCTAGAGAGATAGCATCTGCTGTAGAGCAGTTTGCTCAGCAAGCAAACCACAGAGGGTCAAGGTCAGCAGGCAGTCCAGTTGTTATGGCATCCTTGATCAGTTTTTCAAAGCACTTCATCACTGTGGAGGTGAGAGCTACAAGGCAGTAGACATTTACGCAAGATGGTGGAGATTTCTTTGGTAATAGAAGTAACTGTCATGTCCCTGAAGCATTAACTATTTGCTGACTCAGAGTTATTAAAGATATCCATGAGGACATTTGCTAGTTGAACTGTGCATTCCCTGAGCACATGTCCTAGGATAATGTCAGGCCCAGCTGCTTTTCACGGGTTAACTCTGTGCAAAGTCCTCCAAGGGTGAGCATCTTCTTTTTATGGCCAATAGGCATTTTCTTTGCTGCTGTTCTGTTCCCCTTCTAGAATCTGCTGAAGTAGACATTCAGTAGGATCATAGCTTCATTTGTTACATTTCTACTGCATTTTTCTGCTTGCATTTTACTTGGTCTGGGACCCTAGCCTTGTAGTGTAACTCACAACAGTGAGAAAACTGTGAATCATGCAGCATCTAAAACTCATTTATTGCATTTATACTTTGCTCGTTCAGTTTGCTCTTTATTATGCCTGGGTACCTTAAGTCCAGTCTTGTAGTATTATTCACAGTAGAGTAAATATTCTGAATTGCTACATGATCTGAGCCTTATATGCATACACACGCATACACACACACACACACACACACACACACACACACACACACACACACACACGCACTGCATTGTTACTCTTTTATGATTGGATTCCTCTCCATCTCATCTCTATAACCTGGCTGAGCTATGCAGCAGTGGTCTGAAGTGCTTTGTATAGAAGAAGACACTTAAAAGCTGATATTTTCCATATAAAACTTCCTCTGCTATTTTTGATGAACCTTCCAACATAGTAAATTTTGTGCAAGATAAACTAAAGGTGTTACTGCTCAATGCTAGGGGCCTCAGTGAGAAGGTCCACTCTCTGGATGCACTCCTCACCTTGAAGAATGCTTACATCTGTCCATTTACTGAGACGTGGCCTAAAACTATGAAAGGCACCACAGAGTACAAGGCTATAAAGTCTTCCACTCATTTAGACCAGCTAACGCACAAGAAGGGACAAAAAGTGGAGGCGTATCCATCTACATAAAAAGTAAGCACACTTCAGGATTAGTCAAACACTATGACATGCTTGTGCTACTCCATGTTCATCTAACCTTAGGTAAAGTCTCAGACTATATCCTTGCCAGCTATAGGTCCCCATCTATGACCCAGGATAACCATAGCATATAACTGTAATGTACTGGCCTCATTCACAATTCATCCCAATACCACATTCTTGGAAGATTTCAACTATCCCACCATAAACTGGGATATATACACAGCCACTAACTTGCAGTCTCAAAGAATCTTGGATTTTGTCAATGTAAGTACCATGGAACAGCTCTTCCTCACATCTGCTAGGGGTGAAAATGTCCAATATCAGGTACTCACAAATATGACTGAATGTTGCAACCCCCCCCGTGTAATGTCTTCACCTGTCAGATCAGATAACTAAGCTGTAACCCTTGAAATAAATAAAAAGGTTGAACTCCAGCAAACCTCAGAACCTTTAATAACCTTTAAAAGGTCAACTATTTCCTATTAAGACATAACATATATAAAATTGCAAGCACCCCAAGCTCAGAGAACATAGTGGACTATGCAAAAGTGTTTACATAAAACCTGTACAAGCATGTAAATAACTGCATAGAAAAAGTAGTACCAAACCAAAATAAACTTATGACAACATCCAATAACAAGCCCCCTTGGTGGACTCCCAATATAAATAGGTTGTACAACAAAAGAAAGAAAATCCTGCCCAAAAAATAGGAAGGGCTATGCTCAAGTCAAAAAACTCACTCATCAGTCTCAACAAGAATCTCAGGTGATTAATCAAGTCCACCAAAGCAAACTTTGAGGTGAAAACAGCCTCTCAGACCAAGGATAACCGTGAGACATTTTTTAATTATGTATGCAACCTTAAAGGGAACATCCAGTAGTTTGTTGAACTAATAGCAAATAGAACTTCCTATACCAAACAGGTGAATATAGCAAATTTGCTGGCTGATAATTTTAGCTCCAATTTCACCCCCATTTCCCCCAGCCCCCCTCCAAGAAATACCCACTACCATTTCTCCCATCAACAATCACAAAAGAACAGGTTGTCATTACACTCTCCAGAGCTAAAAACACTGCATCAGTTAGTGGGTCCTGACTATATCCCTGGATGCCCCTAAATAGCTTGGAAGATGACCTGCTAGGCCCTCTAGAATCTCAATTCCATCACAGCATCTAGACATGCTTCATCCCTAGGGAATAGAGGACTGCAACTGTCATCCCTCTACACATAGGCAGACAAATCAACAGACCCGGGGAACTACAGACCCATAAGTTTGACTAGGCCATGGAAAGAATTATTGTGGACCTGATAAACAAATAGTAAATCTTGTTTGGTTTTATCAAGGGTAGGTAACACCTACTAAACTTGGTGGACTTTTTGGAAAATGTCATAACAACATGGATGAGGACAAAAAGGTACACACTACATATCTTGACCTGGCAAAGGCATTTGAAGCAATACCTCATTGTGGTATTATAGACAAACTCACAAATTTTGATATAAAGCCCTACGTCACCTGACAGATTGGCAAATGACTCACAGATAGGATATATGGAGAAGGGTAGGGGAATCCACCTCCACCAAGAGTTCTGTTACTAGTTGTGTCCCACAATGCTCACCTGTTTGGAATAAAATTCCCTGAAGTCAAGGCAAATATAGAGAGACTTTGGATGACTAAATGTGCAGACAGATGCAAGCTGGGTGTAATCAATGAATTCCCCAAAGCTGTAGATATCCTACACAAAGGTCTGCCACATACAAATAACTGATGCCATAACCACTGCCTAAAACTTATTGGAAAAAATGGATAATCATGCCCATTGGGAAGAAATAATTTAGAATACTCCCCTAAGAGTAGACACAGTGTTGAGGGACTTGGGAACTCAGGTTGGCAGTAACTTGAATTTGATCACCATGTGTCCATGGTGATGAAACAGTCCTATGAAGCACAACTTGTAAGTATGGGCATGGCATCCAGATCTAAGGAGATCACAGTCCCACTACCATTCAGAATGTACCTAACCAGGCATTTGCAACAGCTGGGGCAGCCACAGATGTTTCTCATTAAAAGGATACATAGTATAACTAATATATGCAATGTGGCCCATCTCATAGCCCTGACACTCTATCCACTCAGTCTCCTACAGACTACCGAGGGGCTATCTATGCCTAACCTACAAGGCATTCTCCAATCTAACCATGATGGATCTGCTACACATTCCAAAACAAACAGCACTAGAATTATCGAATCTAAGATCTAAAAACCTCATAAATGACAAACAAAACATGTTGGAAGGATAGGTATGTGTTTCAGAGATCACCCTTTCTCTGTAACAAACTCCCCATCCATGTAAAACAGAGATGTTCCCCTAAGCCTATTAAAATACAGTTTTGAAAAGTAGATGGGAAATCACAAATTGATCCTTGGCTTGTCACCCTGGACAGTGGTATAACACATCATATTAGCATGTTGTCTTGTTTTAACAAATTTTATTTACTGGGAATTAAGTAGTAGAGTGGTGCTATGATTCCTAAAGTGTCTTGTCTTAAAATTTTGGTTTTACATCTGAAGAAAGAACCTTTCCCTAAAATGACTTTGTACTGTCAACTGTAAACCTGCAAATATACCTGCTTTGCCACCTTCCATACTTCCAATTTTCTCAGCAGTTAAAGAACTACCTTGCATATAAAAATATGTATTTGTTAGTTTAATTATGCATATCTACGAAGTAAACCCCTTTGAAATGAAAAACATTATCACTTACATCCCATATATTCTACAGCATTTCTTTTATTTTGTTTGGATTTATTTATATATCTATATCTATATCTATCTATATATATATATATATATATATATATATATATATATATATATATATATATATATATATATATATATATATATATACACACACACACACACACACACACATATAAATAGCCCCACACACTAGGGAGGTGTGGGTGGCTTAGCCTCCCCATCTATTTTAAATGTTGTAAACCATATACATGGATTCTTATAAGTTAAATGAATAACTCTTTCCAGCAAATAATATATACCCAAACTATGTGGGGGACTATGCCCCCCCCCACACCCACCAATGTGGGGGGCTGTGCCACCCACACCCCCCCCTAACTATATATACTAACTCCAGGATCACACTACAGTGGGGAACAGGGCATATACTTTTTAGATAAAATTAGTTTCAGTCAAATGTGTTTTCAGTATAGTGAGCCTTCAGAGAATTTTGCTCAGGAAATTCATTTTCAGGAATGAGGCTTCGATGAAAAGAATTTCAGTGAAATGCTTTCTCTGTCAAACAACGTAGACCCATATATATTTATATATATATATATATATATATATATATATATATATATATATATACACACACACACACACACACACACACATATATATATGTATATATATATATATATATATATATATATATATATATATATATATACACACACACACACACACACACACACCAATTACGAGTCAATTTTTTGTAATTCATTTTATCTGAATTAGGAATGTAAAGTACTGCACAGTCAACTGAAATATACAATATTAAGCTCATTACCAAGTGTAGTGTCCCTAATTAACACATCGTTCATACTCCACATGTCCCAAAGGCAATGCACACTCTAACCCCTTATAGAAGCTTTACCTCATGTTTAGAGGATAGTAATGTACACACAGACACACTTACCACATGGCCACTTGAAGGTATATACACAAAAAAGAAGAACAATTTGTGTAGATGCTGGTACCAGAAAGACATAGCACAAAAGCTAGAAAACAAACCAACAACGTTGAGGGATAAAAGTTTAATGGTAGATACAAATACAAAGCTTTCGGGTACAAACACCCTTCTTCAGTGTATAATAAAAGTCCAAATGAAGACACAACCATATATACAAATTCAAAAGACACAGCCAACCAATAAAAACATGACACTAGTTAAGACAGTAATTAAAGTAAATTAATTAATGTGATCATTTAAGTGGTTAAAGTCACACACACCACAAACATTTGTTTTTGCTTCAAAATGGGTTTCAAAGTAACAGTTCCATTCG
Organism: Protopterus annectens; assembly: GCF_019279795.1. NCBI lineage: Eukaryota > Metazoa > Chordata > Ceratodontiformes > Protopteridae > Protopterus > Protopterus annectens. The sequence continues at coordinate 683,290,744 of NC_056748.1, forward strand.
ACCCTGGTGTACTATCAGCATTTAGCTTATGTATCCATTTGTATTCAGCTACATCTATCTTGTTACCTAGATCTCCCCCCTCTTATTAGGGCAAATTATCAAAAGTACTATAAAATAAAAGGAGTGTTTTGCACCATTCTCCATGCAATGCCTAGCTAAAGCATTGGTAGGTACATTTCTCTTAACTTCTGAAGTATGCTCTCTTATGCGATCTTTCTGCTACAGTTTCCAACATAAAATGCGGGACATAGTGTGCATGTAGCTAACTAAATCCCACTTTCTGTTAAACATGTTGCTGAACACTTTAATTCAACATTTTGTAAAGTACTAGGGTGCACAAATAAGGTATCTGTTTTAATATATTTACAGTTCACACAGTTATAACAGGGGACAGTTCCAGCCTTATTCATCTATCTTTGTTTTTTAAAGGTGTTCATCTCTTTATAACATAGTTGCTGTTTTAAGTTTCTTTGCTTCCTAAAAGAAAACTGTGGATTTTGTCCTATAATACTGGCTATCTCAGGTTGAGCACATAGTAAAAACCAGTTCTTTCTAATATCAGTCACTGAAGCAGTTCTCAAATTATATGTAGTGACATATCTCAAACATTCACTTCCATGAGATTTTGGGTCATTTCTATTGCCTGGAAAACCACCATTCCCAAAAGAGGGTTTAGCCACACCTTTCCTTTCCCTTTCTACATGCCATTTAAGATCCTGTAACAGGGTTTCGTTGTAATTTCTCAACTTAAACTCCTTACACATATCCAATTGTTCAGAATATTTTTCATCCCTAGTATTAAGTCTACAAGCCCTAAAATATTGGCCAGTAACTATTCCTTTAAATATATGCCTAGGATGCATACTAGCTGTATGTAGAAATGGACTGACTTGAACATCCTTTTTATATACACTGGTATGAACATTGCCACCCTCTTTCTCTAATAGGATATCTAAAAAAGTGATACTATCCTTAGAGCAACACATCTTAAATTTCAAGACATCAGTGATGGTTTCCAGGTAACTAACAAACATACTTAATGTCCTTGCATTCACCTGTCCATATTAAAAAAAATCATCCACAAAACGTGAATAGAAAACAATATTGTGCACAAATGGAGTCTTCTCACCACAGACAATCTAATTCCACAAATTCAATGTTAAGTTGGCACATGTATTGATGAATTATGTCCCCATCGCCACCCCAGATAACTGGTGATAAAGTTGGCTTCAAACATGAAAACATTATTTTCCAGCACTAATTCAAGTAATAAACAGACTCCAGTTTTCTTGCTGTAAATTCTGTATAAGAACACAATACATTCCTAATAGATTTTACACCAAAAAGATTAGGAATAACTGTAAACAAAGATACCTCATAATGTAACAAAAACAAAATTATCACTGTTATAAGACTCAAACCACTTATAAAATTTACCAAGAATGTCCCCGGTGTCTTTTATATGGCTTCAAATCTTACTTAAATAAGGGCTTAAAACATAATCTAATTACAGAGATATTGGTTCTGTGATCCACCCCTACCTTATACAATTGGTCTTGTAGGCTCTTATGAACCATTGGAAGCCCATATAAAAAAGACGTTACAATATGAGGAACTGAAAAATATTTAAAAAGGCGTAACTCAATATCATTAGATAGTTGCACTAATAGCTGCACTCACTCTATATATAATGCTTCACAGCTCATAGTGCTTAATTTTCTTAAATGTATTAACATCAGATAAAAAACAGTAAATACGTACTTCTATCTAGTACGATGATAGCCCCACCTTTGTTTGCTTGTTTAATGACTATACCAGGTTTGTTCTTTATTTTTATTTTATTTTTTTTTATTTTTATTTTTACTCTTTAGTCAAATTATACTTTTTAACACATTTCTTTCTCAGGTAACTTTCTCTAAGTTGTTGTTCACAAATGTCATGAAAAGCAGAAACAACAGGGGCACTATTAGGAACAAACGTGCTAGTTCTTTTTAGAATACCAACATTTGCCTCACTATTGTGTTTAAAAATCAATTTTAAATTCACATTGTGAAGCAAACAGGTTTAAATCAATCAATCAAGCCACCTTCTAAATTATCACTGCAAGTTGGAATAAAATGCAAACCTTTACTTAATAAACTTAAGTCAGTTTCAGATATGATAGTTTGAGATAAGTTCTAAACTACAATTTTTTCAGTCGCCTCTTGCTGTTGGACCAGCTCCTCGTCTAATGTCCATTGTCATTTCCTCCATTTCCTCTTGATGTCATTCTTGATCCGTCTTCCACTCTCTTTCATAACTGCAGAGAAAATATGATCTGAAACTGCCGAAAACCCAAGTTGGTGATTGGTCGTGGAGAATCTCCAATCGCAGTGTTAGTTCCCTGTTCTGTAGCTGTCTGTTAGCTGAAGTGCCATTCACTGATGGATCAACACTTTGAGTTACATTAGTATTACTTAAAGTGGAATAGGTCATTGTTAATTCAAAAGTGTCTAAAGCATACATACAGTTCTTAGAGGTCTTTTCATTTTCCTTAGTCACTTTATCCTTAGGCCAAGAGATAATATGTCCGGTATTAAAGTCATTGATATCCCGCAACAGATTTCACCTTTTAACCTGCTCAAGACATTTGTCATAATCAGACAAATGACTTAACATTTTAATTAGTGGCTGCAGTGGTGCAGAGGTTAACACTGTCGCCTCACAGCAAAAGGTTCTCCTGTTCAATTCCCAGCTGGAACGCCTTCTGTGTAGAGTCTGCATGTCCTCCTCATGGTCGAGTGACATTTAAAAGACATGCAGGTAGGTGCATGTGCGAATGGGTGTTCCTTCTTTGAAGGTTGGGCTGGCAACTCAGCACTTTAAAAATCCACTGCCAATCATTAGTGGATTGGAGTTCCACTGTGGTGCACCCTAACCGGGAAAAGGCAAAAGACATTTGTTTTTCTTTTTGTAAGACACGATACTAGAACGAAAGCAGGTTAAAGACGAAATATAAGTCTTTAGTTTAAAAATTGTATCATACAATTCCTAATCGATTTCCACAAAAAATAATTCATGAGTTTCATATAGTCCAGGCTATTTTAAATTAAGTTGTTGCCACTTCTTAAGGAGGACAGGCTGCTTCTTTTGAATTTGTACATATGGTTGTGTCCTCATTTGGACTTTTATTATACACTAAAGAAGGGTGTTTGAACCTGAAAGTGTTGTATTTTTATCTACCATTAAACTTTTATACCTCAATGTTGCTGGTTTGGTTTCCTGCACTTGAAGGTATATATTAGCTCTCAAATGCAAGGACAATCTACCCCTTGCATTCCACTGGCAAATTTATTTTGATTTACTTTTGCAACCTATCAGTATGATGCTTGGTATTTCATTTTCAAAAAACATGTATAAAGGAAACACATTTGTGCTAATCAGGGAAGATTGACTTTGTGATAGTATGCTTTTGTTTTGTTTTTCGTTTAGCTTTGCACCCACTTGCGTGTGTCCCACAGCTGGCCTTTATCTGCTATGAGGCACCATTATTTTGTTTTTTTTTTTGTTTGTATTCGACTGCATAACTGGCTTTTGCTTCATGAATTTTGTGAATTCATTATATATAAAATCTATAGAGAGATCCCCAAGTGTGTGTGTATATACAAAATACACACACACATACTTATAGTGTGATATATATATATATATATATATATATACATACATATATAAATATACACACACTGGCTACTTCCCTTTACCAAATTTACTTTTCTCTGAACGTCAAATAACAGACACCACTTCTGCAAAGACCCACAATTCTAAAAGCTGACTATGCCAAAGGTCGTTTTAGTGAAATACTGAATGTAATATTGGTGGTGCGACAATACAGTGTCAATGTACTTTCACGTACACTTTACCAGTTCTGTGGCATCACAGATATGCTGGTAGAAATTTTCAACATATGGAAAATTACTTTGACAGTGCTCATAGGGTTTAAGTGGAGATCACACTACAGTACAGATCGGGAAATCTACCCTTGTCACTGTAGTGCGAGCTCAGATTCAGTGTATATAATTTGCGGGGGGTGTAGGGGGCACAGCCCCCCCCACGCATGGCTGGTGCAGGAGAGCTTGGCACCTTGCAAAAATATTAGAGACTACATGCTGCTGTGTTTGTATTTTCTTTAAGTAGTTGTTATTCCGGTGTTTTGCAGTTTGGTAAAGTCAGATTTCTGAATAGTGGGTTTTTGCAAAAGTGGTGTAGGTTAGTTGATGTTTGGAGAAATGTAAATTAGGTAAAACAAAGTAGACCCATGTGTGTATATATAGATAGATAACTAAACACACGTATGTTACCAATTACAATAACAACTAATGGATGGTGTGACCAGTAGTTTAGACATTAGCAGAGATGGTGAACCAACAAAGATGAGTAAAATGGGAAGTAGTGAAAATGTTGGCTACCGGACATGAATGTATGAAGAAGGAAAAATGGTTCTTTTTTATAGTGCAAATGGGTGCAGCAGACATGAAAAAAGCATTGTAGACAAAGAAAAGAAGGCCATGATTTAGGGGATTTCTGTATGTGGCAATGAGAGTAACAAGAAGGAGCAATGCAGACCAGCTAAAAACAGTAGAGTGCTAACAAGATGGCAGCTTGTACATCAATACCATACTGGGCAAACCAAAAAATGAAGTCCATCAGTTCACTGCAGCATACATTTACATTATATTTATATATGTATATATTTGAACACTTGTTAAATGCTACTCTGCCATTCAGAAAGAGTTAAAAAATAACATACATCTTAAAAAAGATGTAAAGAAGTCTACGGGCAAAAGAAACATGACATGCAGTTTTAGTCACCTCATTGGTGGAAAAATAAAGAATATGATGGAAATGATCAATAAAGTCTATGATGAAATGGCTTTTTTTTTAGTTCAAACAAACATTTACTGGTTGTGTGGGTGTGTGTATGGGGGGGGGCAGAGAAGAGAGATAGCAGGAGAGAGAGAGAGAGAGAATATATCCCTTAAAACTTCACTGCTCAAGAATTCTGAGCAAAAACTAAAACTGACAGGCAGTGTTTCAATAAAGAGCAAGAGACTTTACACCAGCATGCATTGTCTGAGCAATAAGCAGTATGAATAAGACATCTGACTTTATAGAATTATTGTAAATCTCAGTCAGTGACCATCACTAAAAATGTTCTGTGGAACCTGGGATAGCAGAGAAGCATAGAGGAGTTGCAATACCTTGCATTGCTTGGATTCGTTTGTTCACAATGAAGAATCTAAAGGTGTACTCAAGTCAAAAAAGTTGCTCTAATAACTGGTCAGATTCATGTGCATGTTTTTTTTGTATAAATGTCTTGAGTGCTTTTTCTGTCTATGCTTCTGCATGTGTCTGTTTATCTATGCCTCCGCATTTGTGTCTGCGAATATTAAATACTTATGTACCTTATGTTTTTGGTACAAAATATTTCCAACAAAAATAGTTACATAAACTACAGCAACATTGACACATTATCGAAAGGCGCCATCTTGCATCAATATACAAAGAAAATGTATAAATTAAAAAAGAGAGTGAATTTAGCTGACTGCCCATTATCTAAGCACACATAATGACAGTAATGGACCTTCCAGAAATCTAGAGGCCCTTTGCCAGCAGCACTGAGCTTCAACTCCACACAGATTTGTCAATTATTTCTTCAAAGGATGTTTGCATAAAAAGGTAAATCAAATATGAGGTTATCAGGCTACTGATTTCAAAACCTTGTGTTTAAGTAACAATTTTATTTATTTTTCTTCGCTCCCATGTCACTAAATACCAGGCTATTTCCTACAAATGCAGTCCATTCCAGCTCTCTAGGGACCTCCCCAGCTCCTTGCTATACAATCCTAGATGTATTCATTTACCAAACAGGCTCCATGCCTTCTCAGGGAGTTGTCCTTATGGTGCAAATCATACAGTGGTGAAACAATGATTCCGTGGAAAACGTGGACAGGGAACTAGAGGCCATTATTCTTTAGGTGTAGAAGGTCGCAGTTTCAACCCATGAGCATGTCTGTCACTTCCTCTTGTAAAAGAACAAGACTTCTAGTCATCCGTCATCACACATGCAATGGTTCTTCTCAAACTCTCCCACAGGAATAAGACAGCTAGCCATGGGCTGCTTTATTATATCCACTCTGCTGAGCTTGCTAGAGGCCAGAGTCTTTTCCTAACTTCACCAGTGGTAAACATCAACGCCCTAGGCTCTACAGAATAAAATTCATGAGAGCGAAGAATACATTAAATATCAATATTGATTCTGAGACACATCACTGAAAAATAATTATATGAAAGGGAAGTTACATTTTCTGTCAAACAACAAATGTCTCATGTGCTTCAGGTTGTGCTTATATGATTGTTACTACTGCTTAAATGTCACTGTCTAACAACGAAGGACACCAAGTATTAAGCATTAAACACACCAACACTATTTATGACTCATAAATATATTGACCTTTAAACATTACATTAATGCGTTGATCATAAAAGTTTGCAGCACTTCTGAATACAGTTTAAATGTAATCACAGTCATTCTTAAGCATGCAGTCTAGAGTAAAAGAACATCTTACATGTTCTAATGTGACATTAGATTTCACATAATAGCAAAGACAGACTAGTGAAAAAGTCAGTGATAATTACTTCAACATCTTTGAGCATTTTCTAAAAATATACATTGAACAGAAAATCACAAATTTATTAAAAGGCAACTTTATGGTGTTAGCAAGATATGTCAAGAAAAGAAAAGACATTCATCTCCTACAGGTCAAGACAGAGAAGTGCTATTAAAATAATCAAAACACACAATACTGCAATGAGTTAGAGGATTAATAAGATGAAATCTACTTTTTTGTGCAGTGACAAATAAGGTGTGAGTAATGCACAGATACTTCTGCATTCTCAAGAGTTTTGTGAGGCTCAAGTCTAAAGAACAAGTGCCTTGAGAGTTCTTCTACTATGCAAAACCACAGTGCCTTATTTTGGTAATAAAGTGGGTACATGTGTATGTGTAGATACACACACACACACACACACACACACACACACACACATGCACTCTATGTTGTAAACTAACTAGTTTATGTAACATGCTTCATTATTTCACACTGTATACATAAAATAATTGTTCCACTAAAAGGTTACAAATGCCTTTTTAAATTGCAAAAAATATGCTCTCAATTATATCAAATAAGATAAATATTTTGAAGGAATTGCATCAAAATAATAGCAAATGATGGAGTTATAAGTTGAATAATTACAAAATCAAATAGATCAATGTAAGCAAGTCTAAGCTGAAAGCATTTTTGCAATTTTAACAGACTAATGGCACTGAACAATAGATTATGGTACTGTAATTCAATCACTCCATCAGAAACAAAATATGATTTTGTTACTGCTCTATGGAGATGTTTGGTGTTGGTGTAAAACCAACTTTCATAATGGAATGCAACAGTATTAGCTCAGCATTTTCTCAGTGAAGTTCCATAACATGCATGTGTTATGTAAATTCTGTAGTTTTCAACAGTACAATGAAGAGGGATAGGACTATGAGGTGAAAAAAAACTGTGTTACTGCCCAGATTTTGAGTTCTTTAGCTTCACTTTTATACTGCATTACTCCGAGGAAGTGACTGCATTTTGGGTAGCTCTTTCACACACAAAAAAAAAAATAAAAAATCCTTCTGGGTCATACAGACTTAGAAAAAAATGTATAAATATTTAAAGGCAGGCTCACAACTTTAGTAATTAGCAACGATTTGGTAGTAAGCTTTCATAAAATTTAGCTTAGGAATATAAAGTCAAGTCTTTTAAAGAAAATAAATTGCTTTTTAAAGGTAATAAAGTACATATTGAAAGCAAATGCATCTGTTTGAGAGAGAGAGAGAGACTGGATTTCACATCAGTACAGTTATAAAATAAGTATATACAAAACATTAAACTTTCTTGGATTTCGTTTTAGTGGTAAAAACTTAATTTGAAGCACCTACTCGAGTTTAAAATATGCACAATTTTCTAAACATATGAAATGTATCTAAATAACGATTCTTTTTTCTTCCACTAATTGTCTTTTTGCACATTTTCTTCAGTTTTGTTTTTCTAAGTATTTGTCATCAGTGAATATATACAGAATTGCCAGCCACTGACTATAACCATCATGCTGTGTTTAAGACATGGATGTCAAATGTACCTCAATAACAAAGCTGAAGATTTGAATTCTGACACCCATGTCTCAGAGACATAAATAGTGGAATATGATCTTTAAAGGGTTGTCATAATCCTTGCAGTGCATGGAGCTTAACCTACTCTCAGGTACTACAAAAAGTAAAAAGAAAAATGGAAGGAGAATTTATAGATTTACATTGAAAACTGTAACGCACAACTGTCACTCAGGACAACAGGAAGCATAAATAGCTTGAAGCCATTTAAACATTTCTATATGACTTTCTTTTGAATGAATTGCTTCAATATCTTTAAGTCTCTGTGGTTAGTGACTACTTTCTTTGTTGGCAACTGACTGCTAATAATGCTCTAACATAAGACTAGAACTTAGCAGCAGTAGGCAGTACTTAAAAGCTTGTTATGCATGTTGTATGGTGGTTATGCTCTGATATTTAGAGCAAGACACATCAGTTAAGGGTTATTATAGTGCAAGACCATATCTTAACCAATGTTAAGCACGCCCTATTTAGCTTGTTAATCTGCCAGTACTGACTATCAAAGACAGAGAAAGAATAAAAACAGGTTTTTTTCTGCCTGTTCACCATACTGATAACAAGTCCGTGACTTCCCATTATAAACTTAGAAAGTAGAAAGAACAGCAGCATGTATGTTTACCTGCATTTTCTGATGAAAACGAAGTCTAAAACTCAGATATATGTTATTTTAGGAATTCAATCATCAATCATTTTTCCAAAAAACATGGATTTTATGAGGAACAGACCAAACATATGAGGCAAAAATCTGGACAGTTGAGAGGCATGGCAGGCGAGTGTAAACATATGAGACTTGTGCTATACTGTCCTTCTGAAAGCACTAGCCAAGTGCTTTACATCTTTGACACCTGCTAAAACACTTTTTTTCTCTTTCCTGTAAGTTGTAGCTAAAGCTTCATGTACTACAAGGAATTGTGATTGGGTCTCCAGTCATAAACTTAAATTATCTGTTCTCAACAAGGATGCCAAGTTTAATTTCTTCGCATCCATGTCTCAACACATAAATAAGCAAGATATGATCGGATAACCAAGATAGGAGAACACAGATAACAGACTGGGTGCCGTGGCAGGGCTAGAACTTGACAGTGTAATATATGGCTCTAGGTAATTTGGTCATGTTGACCAATGTTGCCAAAATGGGCATGGGTAGTTATGTAGCGGGTTATAGGGAAGGAGAAATGTATGGAATGTGTGATCAGGTTAGAGCACTAAGGGGAACAGCAGGGAGACCTTTTTACTCTGACCCCCAATGCTCAATGAAGGATACTAAGACTGATTTGAAGCCCAGGTTAACCCTGACTTATGTGAATAATATAGAAATAGTCTGATATAATCAGACATAACTTGCAGGTTTTATTAGTTGATGAGAAGGTTAGAAATATTGTGGGTCCACGTTCTTTGTTTGCTTTTCAGAAAGGAAGGACTTTGAAGTAGAGGTTATGCTTTGGGCCGAAGAGAAAGAAGGTGAAAATTTCGGATAGGGCAGGGACTTTTTCATGTCATATGTGTAAAGATTGTTCCTTTATTTCAAAGAAAGACTCTCTTGTTCACCCCAATACAGGAGCTAAACATCAGGTAGATTTTTATGCAGATTGTACTACTACTAATTTGGTTGCTATGTAAAGCAAAACAAAAGTGGTTCCACACGGCAGAAAGTTAAAATAAAAAACTTTAATGCAAAACGTGAGCGCTTTCACGAATGACATTCGCTTCTTCAGACTGTTTAGAAATACAACATAGCACACTTCCTTATAATTACCCTTATAATAAGGAAGTGTGCTATGTTGTATTTCTAAACAGTCGTAAGAAGCGAATGTTATTCGCGAAAGCGCTCATGTTTTGTATTAAAGTTTTTTATGTCCATGCACTATATAAAATATTTGACACAGAACACAAGTATTAAGAATGTTGCTTTTTCAAGATTCCATGCATATTGACTAGTAACCAAGCAATGATGGCCACCAGGGTGTGTACTGCTATAGCAATAACCCAAGTCTAGGTGTGGGTAATGCTGTATTTACCCACAGCTGGAGTGGTTTAGTCATGAAGGTGAAGCATTACTCACATTATTACTATTATACAATGACATTCGTTAAGAAAAAAGTTAGTTACTTTATTCTTAAATAATGTACTTGTATTATGGTGTCATTATTTTCCTGTGCCACTGTCGAGCTGAGCCACAGAAGTGATTCCCCTGGGGTAAATTTCCTATTTCCCATCCAGTCATCAAGATTTTTCTTTAGTAGTGCTAATGAGGAGCTTTGTTTGACATAGATAGGTAGTTTATTCCAGAGTATGGGAAGTCTGTGGGACAGGAATCTATCCCTCCAGCATGTTCTGTTTATTGTGGTGACAAGGTTTAGGTCCCTAGAGCGTGCAGCTTGGAGGGATTTGGATTTCATTAAGTGGGTTTGACATAGCTTTGTATATTAGGCAGAGATTGCCTCTGAGTAGTTGGGGACCCAGGTTGATAGTAGTCTGTCATTCGACACCCATCATCACTCATCAGACCAATGATTGAGTACAATGCCCCATTCGGAATGTATCTGACCCGACACTTGCAGCAGCTGGAGAGGCCACAAAAGTTCCTCACCAAAAGGATAAAGGGTCTCAAACATCTGTCCTATGCTGCCCGACTGAAAGAACTCCAGCTCTATTCAGTCGCCATCGCTTGCTCAGAGGTGACCTTTGCCTAACATACAAGGCCATGTCAAACCCAGATTTGATGAATATGCTTCACCTCAAAAATCTAGATCCGTCAGAGCCACAAGGCGGAGACTTAAACCTATAACGGCGCTGTGTGGGGCGTGCTGGAGGGATAGATTCATCACCCAAAGACTCCCTATGCTGTGGAATAAAATCCCGGTATATGTGAGGCAGAGCACCTCGCTGGCCTTGTTCAAGAGAAATCTTGACCAATGGATGGGAGATCGCAGATATACCCCAGGGATTACCTCAGTGTCACTGCTCGACAGAGGCACAGCAAAATAATGGGTATAGTTCCCCATACTAAAGGGGTGGCATAAGCCACAAAACTATGGGCTAGGCTTGTAAATGCCCTCGGGTAGATAGCCTAGTATGAACCTATGAACCTATATGTGATGGAGCAAAGCTGGAGATTTTTGAGATGGTCTGCATAGGGCATCTGTTTGAGGCTGGTAATCCTATTTGTGAGGTATTTCTGTGGCCTTTCTAGTTGCCGTAGATGTCTTGTGAGGTACATACCAAAAGGGGCATTGTACTCTAGAATGGGTCTAATGAGTGATGAGTAGAGGGGAACAATGACCTCTTTTTCTGGATGAAAAACCTTTTATGATGAGGTGTGCCATGTAGAAGGATTTCCTGACTACTGTGGCAATGTGATTATCAAAGGAGAGACTACTGTCCACCTGTGTCCCAAGGTCTCTTATCACACTTTCGGTGTTAAGTATACTATCCCCTATGTTGTACTTCATGGGTGCAGAGCTTTTACCAAAGGGGATGACAATGCACACTTTGGCATTGAGCTTGAGGCCATGGCTTTGACACCAGGCATCTGTCTCAGTGAGGCACTTTTGTAGGATGTCCACATCGTTATGAGTTTCGATTATGGCTCCTAGTTTGCAGTCATCTGCAAACTTCTTTAGCCAAAGACCTTCTGTGTTAGCCTGTACTTCAGAGAAGTAGATACCAAACAGGAGAGGACCCAGGCCTGAACCCTGTAGTACTTTACTTGTCACTGGTCTGAAGTCGGATTTGGAGTCTGCTACTTTCACAGTGTGAGTTCTGTCAGTGAGCCAGTTGGCAACCCATCTTAGGGATTTATACCTAGTTTAGTGAGTTTATCTATAATTCCAGAGTGAGGGATGGTGTTGAAAGCCTTGGCAAGATCTAGATAGGCTGTGTGAACCACCTTACCCTTGTCTACGGCTTTGATGACTGCTTCAAAGAAGTCTATCAGGATTAGGAGACATGATCTGCCTTTTACAAACTGGAGCTGGTTGGGTCCAGAGTTTGGAGATTACCAAAGTCTTTGTTTATAAGTTCCATGATGATACATTACATGGCCTTGCAGACCAGGCTCATCAGGCTAATGGGGCGGTAGTTCCCAGGGTCTGTGGTGGCTCCCCCTTTGTGGAGTGGGATAACCGTCACTGTGCACCATTCAGTGGGTACAAAGCCTGAGGTGAGGCTATGATTGAACATGGTACTTAGGTGGGGTGCCAGTTCATTCTGTAGTTCATGTAGAATGCAGCCTGGGATGTAGTCTGGTCCCATGAATGCTGTGTTCTTGGCTTTGAAGAGTGTGGTTTTTACCTGTGCAGCTGTGACTACAGGAACTCTGCATTCTTCCAGTATAGAGATGGGCCCTTTAGGGGGTGAGGGGGTATTGTTAGCACTGAACCTATCTGCCAGGATGTTGGCAATATCAGTTGGGTCTATATATTTACTGCTGTTATGCTGCAACTCAGAGCAGATCTGAGTGTTGTCATTGAGATTCTTGACATAGCTAAAGAATGCTTTGTGGTTGTCTTTAGAATCAGTGGTGATTTTGTTTTCATAACTAGCTTTGGAGGATTTTATGAGGGATTGCAGCTTCTTACTGAGGCTGACCAGGGAGCTCCTCCACTCATGGGATTTTACTCTCTTTTGCAACAGTTTCTTCCTTCTGTTGTACAGTTTGTTTATGACAGGGGACCACCAGATTAGCTTCCTTTGTTTGGAGGATAGCGTCTTGGTTCTGTTTAGGATAGCACGATCCATGCACTCGTGTAAGTGCTTATAAATTGCAATTGTGTAGGATTCGGTATTCGTAACTGTATTGCTCATCTGCATGGGTGTCATGATGTTCACCACTTCTGTCTTAAGAAGCATGAAGTTGTCTTTGGAGAATTTTTTTACCGTGGTTTCCTTAATGGGAGGGTGGGGTGGGGGCAGGATGAGGATATCAAGGGTGATTAGCTTATTGTCGGACTAGACCAATGAGGTGTTGACTTCAGGTGTGGAACACTCATGTTGGTAATGACTCGATCTAAGATATTGTTGCCCCTGGTGGGGGGTGTGGATAAGTTGATCCAGGGCATTGGAGTTTATGAATTCCAGAAAGTGTTGAGTGAAGGAGTTGGTACATGAGTAGTTTTCTCAGTTAATGGTGGGGTAGTTGAAATTGCCCATTATTAGGGTGTTTGGTTGAACCCTAATATTTTCCAGTACACCAAGAAAATTTTCATTTATTATGTCATTAATTATGTCATATAAATCATATTTCATTTATTTTATTATATATATTAAATAAAATATTTCATTTATTTTATTATGTCTTTTACTGGGAATAGACAGATGAGTAAAAACCCATTTTCAGAGGCGGCCCAGTCATCACATGAAAGCATTTTTTTACACATTATGCAGATTTACATGCTAAGGTTGAGCATGTTAAACAATATGCAAAAAGTATAGATAACAGTAGGCAAGAATTTGCATCCTCTTGCAGACAGGTCACATGGCAAAGAGGAGGGAGAGAGAGAGAAAGTAAGAGCTTAAAATATGTGGAGAGAGAAGAAAAGCGTGAGACAATTAAGATAGATGCTGCAGGAAGATTGCTATAGAGAGAGCCATAGGTATGCGTGACATGTTGAGAGGGACAAATGCGAGACCGATAGTGAGCAGTAATGAGTGATTTAAGATAGAAGGATGGATTGGAGTAAAGTAGGGGGTGTTAGGTGAGTCACATATGAGAACAATTCCAATTTGAGAGTAGCTGAGCTTTATTTATTTTAGACATATCTTTATGGGTACTTTAGTGGGGGCAGTGAGATTTCCTGCTCTCCACGAGCATCTAGAGCAAACGTGTTGTTTTATCTTTTCCCAGCAATCCTAAAAATGTTTGTTGGTAGCAATTTCTACAACATCAAAGTTCGTCTAAGTGTTAGGTTTATTATTTACTAATGCAGCCACTTTTAATTCTCATAACTTATGTTCCAGGCAATGTATTCTGGACAAGATATAAAACTAGTCATCTATAAGTGACAGCTCATATTTGCTGACTTAAGCTAGAAATGTTTGTCAGTTTTCAAGATTCATTTTCTAAACTATAGTACTTGGTAACAGTAACATGATTAGATTTTCTTAAAGCAGTCACTGCCTTAATTTAGGATAGCCTTCCACTTTCATAATGTTTAACTTGCTTCAACCAAATACCACATAAATAATGTAGCAAACGTTAAAAAATACAAAACATAGATAACGTGAATCATACCTCTCAACTGTTAACAGACTGTCTAAATTTTTGTCTCATATTTTTGGTCTATTCCTCAAAATTTGTGGTTTTCTGGCAAGTCACTGGGATGATCTTAGGATCAATGTCACTAAACAATGACGTAAATTTGACTTTTAGACTTGAAATACTTTACAAACCCTGTTATTCTACCAACTAAGTTTATAAAAGCAGTATTTAAAATCTGCGTCTCCCCCCCATTATATCAGGCTTTATCCAGATTTATTGCATGTTGAGGGTTTTGAAGGGAATCCTTCCAGAAGGTTCAAGCAGTATGTGAAGAAAATGGGTTGTATTCACAGTCCTCATGTCTGTATGGTCATCATGGTAATTCACAAAAATAAAACAGTGCTATAAGCTTATACAAGTAAGGTCAGCAGATGTCATTTAAACTGCCTAGAGAAATACAGAGCTGTTTTGGTAAACACACTTACTTATATCCAAAATTTAAACACTTAAGTCACAAGTGTTTTTGTGTGTGTGTTGGGGGCTTACTATAAGGGTATTGTGCCTTAGATATGGTGCATTAGTACGATGCATAGATAAATGTAAAAGGGCTTCATTTGCCTACAAAATTGATAAAGGACTACTGTTGCAGGTGTAAGATATTACCTAGCTAATACTTAAATTAGATTAATTAGGGAACCGTAGAACAGTAGCAATAATAAAAAACAAAAATAAAGTAAAAGTTTAGATCACTGCAAGAAATGTTTTTGTTTTCTTCATATGATGGACATTATACAGTGGCTTTAGTAAATATTGTAATTATGTCATTTGTACATGGAAAATCATTAAAACAGCAGTAAAAATGTGAACACTGAGTAAAATAATATCAGCCCTCTGTTTTCCCATTTTTTCTATATGGGTCAGGGTATCGTGTTAATTGTTGCCAAGTCTCAATTCAGTGCCATACTCCTGCCTTCAACACTCATGCTGGACTGTTGCAGATCTTCTTTCACACAATCCATCCACCTCCTTGCTGGATATCCTTGCTTCCTCTTGCCTTCTTCCTACCTGTCCAAAATCTTCCTCACCAAATTGTCTTCTGCTTTTCTACACGTGCCCAAACCACCAAAATCTGTTCTCTGATCTTTTCTGCAGTTAGAACTACTTTGGTTACTGTTCTTATGTCCTCATTTCTTCATCTGTCCCACAGTGTGCATCCTACCACCTTTCTCAGGTACTTCATTTCCATCACCTCTAGCTCTTTCAACTGTTCTGCCTTTACTGCACAGGTTTCTTTACCATACAGTATTTTTATTTTATTTTATTTTATTTATTTTACATTTGTTGACCGGGCTAGTCTAGCTGGAGATATTTCCATTTTCAGTAGAGGCCCGAGGAGAAAAGCTCCACAGAAGTACAAATTAATACATATGTAAAAATCAACATATATAGCAAGAAAAGAATTAGTACATAGGTTAGTATTAGTTAAAAACAGCAAAATTCTTAAAACTCTTCAAACAAATTAGTACAACAAGAAAGAGTTACAACCACAGACAGAGAAATACAAACAGCATTATACAGGATAAAAATTCTTATAGATAAGAATACAAAATAAGAGGAAATAAGAGTAGAGTAATAAGAATTAGGTAAGGAATAGGATGGGTTAGATGAGAAGAGAGCACGATAAGATAATTAACAGGAAAGGAAGAGGGCAAGGTGAGAGGGGAGAAGAGAGAGCTAGGTGGAAAAAAAAAAGAGTGAAACAAGAAGTGAGAGAGAAAGTTTAGGTAAGTAGTAGTAATAGAAAATTAATCAGGTTTACAACATGAGCAAAGCCAGTGATTCTGGAAGTGTAGTTTAATATTTTTTTTGAAAAGAGGTAAAGAGGAAATCATTGTTATGTTTGTAGGTAACATATTCCATTTTATACCTACAGAATTGGTGAATAGGGAGTCACCAGCAGTGTTATTAGATTTTATAGACCTAGTCAAGAGTTTACTAGAAGAGCGGAGACAGTTTAGGTTGTTATAGGGGATTATGAGTTGGGAGAGTATAGGAGTGTTGTTTGGATGGTACAATATTTTATGGGCCAAAATGAGTTGATGGAAAGCAAGAAAGTTTTGAATTTCTAGCCAGCCAAGTTGTTTCAGGTTAAAACAATGATGGCTTCTATAGGTTGCCAATGTTATTATAGCAGGTAGCCAATTTATTAAGGATGTTTTTCTTGAGGTTGGTAAAGATGGGTGAAGCATAAAGAAGAGTAGAAATAAGATGGGAGTGAGCAATCCTAGTTCTAGTAGTTGGTGTAAGAAATGGTCTAATTCGATACAAGGATCCTATTTTTCTGTTGACTAGTTTAATGGAGTTGTCAATATGTTGGTCAAAAGAGAGATTATTATCGATGGTAATACCTAACAGTTTAGTTGTAGAGTCAGGTGAGATGACAGTGGCACTATTGGAGGAGATAGTAAAGTTTAAGGGGGAAGTCCTGGAAGTGGGGGTAAAGAGAAGAAGTTTAGTTTTTTTAGCATTTAGTAAGAGGAGTCGACTAGAGAACCATGTTTCTCTTATTAAAGACTTTTGTAAGAGATAAGTTCAGAAGTAGAACATGCTGAGCAGATGAGGGTAGAATCATCAGCATATTGAATGCATGTTGCTTGAGGGATTGTAGTTTGAAGATCATTAATGAAGAGGGAAAAAAGAAGTGGGCCAAGGATAGAGCCTTGTGGAACTCAGATAGAAACAGGCAGAAAAGAAGAAATGTGGTTATCCCAAAGAACTGCCTGTTTTCTATTTGTGAGATAGGAATTAAACCATTTAATGGTTGGGGAATCAAAAGAGAGAGATTCAAGAGTCTTACTTAATAAACTGTGGTTGACCATATCGAATGCTTTAGAGAGGTCAATGAAAATGGCTGAAGTGAGTAAGTTGTTGTTACGGTTCTGATTAATAGTGTCCACAAAGGAAAGCAAGGCAGTAGTCGTACTATGATGAGGTCTAAAGCCATGTTGACAGTTTGCTATAATGCTATGAAGAGAGAGAGATTGTAAAAGTTGATGATGGATACATTTCTCCATAATTTTAGCCAAGGGTGAGAGGAGAGCAATAGGTCTATAGTTAGAATAGTCAGTGGAGTTTCCTCCTTTATGAAGTGGAATAATATGAGAGGCCTTCCAGATATCAGGAATGTTTTCTTCTCTGATGGTCCTATTGATGAGAATTGATATAGGGTATGAGATGACCTTGGCAGCCTTTTGAAGAAATAGTGAAGGGAGCTTGTCAGCAGAGGGGGTACAAGGTTTTAGTTTAAGAAGGAGTCTGTAAATGTAACATGTGGAGATAGGTTGTAAAGAGAATTTAAAGGAAGGGTTAGTTAGCTTACTTGGTAGGCAGAAGTTGTTGGCATTTAGTTGTTTTGCTAAGGTTTGTATAGTTTCAGTGAAGAAGGAGTTAAAAGTGTCTGCAGTTTGTTGGGGGGTATCAGGGTCGGCATTACTTGGGGGGGGGGGGGGTTTAGAGGTACCTGGGGAGAGAAGTTTATTGACTGAGGACCAGAAGAGTTTAGAGTTATTAAGATGATTATGTTGAAGTTTAAGGTAGTATTTCTTTTTGTCAGATATTACTGCCTTTTTAGTTAAATTTCTCAGTTGACGGAAGTGTAGAAAATCAGGGTTATTTCTGTGGGATCGCCATGAGGCCCAGACTTTATTTCTAGTAAGAATAAGTTTTTTTGTTTCAGGGAGCCAAGGGGCTGAATTAGATTTCATTCTAATAATGCGTTCAGGAGCATGTTTATCAAGAATGGATAGAAAAGTTGTGTTAAAATAGAGTACTGCATTTTCAAGAGGAAGAGTTTTTAAGGGGTTCCAGTTACATGCACCAAGTTCAGTCTGAAACAGGTCTAGATTAAAATGTTTGATGGTACGTACTTTTTTTATGGTGTGGGGAATAACACAATCAGCCTTTTCCCTTGTTATGAAAGTTAAAGAGTGATCACTAACATCATTAGTACATTAGTACATCATTAGTACAGTAGTACTGGTTGCACCACTGTCTTGCACACCTTACTTTTCGGCTTCTTTGGCATTCTTCTGTCATAGACTATACCTGATATTCTATGCCAGTTTGATTCTAGCTTTGACCTCTTCATTCAGATTACCCTTCTCCTCAACCACCCCTCCCAGAAACTTAAAGCTGTTTACCTGTTCCACTATCTTCCCTTTTATCTCTATTCTCAGCTTCTTTTAATTTCCCCAATTTGCTGCCCTTATCACAGTCTTATGTGTGCTTAGTTTCATTCCATGTGCCTTCAGATTTGCATTCCATTCTCCTATCCTTTGCTGAAGTTTTAGCTCAGAGTCTGCCTGTACTACCACATCATTTGAATACAGTGGCTTTGTTGATCTGTCCCCTCCAACCTGTTTGCTAATGTAGTCCATCACCAGTATGAACAGCAGTGGACTCAGAGCTGAACCCTGGTGTACACCCACTTCCACTGGGAACCCCTCTGTAAGGCCGAGCACTGCTCGCACTTGAGTCACTGGGTCCTTGTACATAGCCTGCACTAATTCTATCAATTTTTTTTATTTATTTATTTGCAGTTTGTTTGCCAGGATAGTCCATTGGGCCATGAAGAGCCCTTTTTCAATGGAGTCCTGGGGAGAAAAGCTCCAGAATAGTACAGAGAATCAAAGTAAATACAGACAATAAAAATACATGACAGTAATACACAGAGTGCAAAATACATACATAGTAGTACAGAGGATTTTTTTTTAATTCTTTGCTAGAGCTGTAGCTTATAGACACACACGGAGTTTGTTTACAGAAAGTAATAGCTTATGGAGGGAGAGTGAGAGTGAGTAATGCTTCTGGGACTTGCACACGGAGTTTGTTTACAGAAAGTAATAGCTTATGGAGGGAGAGTGAGAGTGAGTAATGCTTCGGGGACTTTAAACCTCTGCAGGACTGTCCAGATCATCTTTCATGGGACCTTGTCGTATACTTTCTCCAAGTCTAGGAATTCCCAGTTGAACACTCTCTTCATCTCTAGATTCTTCTCAAGTATCTGTCTCAAAGCAAATAACAAGTCAGTTGTGCTGCATCCTGATCTGAATCTGAACTGAACTGCTCATCTCCCATTTTACATTCTACTACTCTGCATATCACCCTCTCCAGAACTTTCATGTAATGTGGTAGGAGTTTGATGCCTCTGTACTGCCCACAGTTGTGGATGTCCCCTTTGTTCTTGTACACTGGCATGAGTATGCTATTTCTCCAGTCTTCTGGGATATGCCTTTCTCTCCACACTGCTATTAGTACCATCAGGAGCCATTTCTCCCCTATCTCACTCAGCATCTTTATCATATCTGCTGTGACCTCATCTGAGCCTGCTGCCTTCCTTGACTTCATCTTCCTTAGTGCTGTTCTTATTTCTTCTGAGGTGGGATCCTCCTCTTCTCTTTCTGGAGCAGTACAGCTTCTGTGGAGTTTTCTTCATTCAGAAATTGCTGGAAATACTCCTTCCATCTGCCTTTGATGCCCTGATGACTGGTGGGCAGGTTTGCTGGCATCCCTTATGAAGGGTGTCTGACTATCTTCTTTATCGTTCTGTTTTTGCCTTGCAACCTGCTATAGTTTCTTTGTGCCCCTTACAGAGTCATTTTCCAGAAGTTGGGAGAGTGCCTCTGATGCCCTATTCTTTGCTATTGCAACTTCTTTCTTAGCTTCTTTGTTAACCAACCAGCAGTCCTTCCTAGCCTGGTCAGTATTTTCTATATCCCACTTTTTTCTGCACTCCTGCATTCTTTTGATGACTTCCTGGACTTCTGCATTCCAACACCAGCTTTCCTTATGTACCTTATTTTCCATACATGGCTCAGCCACATATCTTTTCTGTAGTCCTAACGCATGCTGTTTTTAGGTGTTGCCACTCTTCATATCCACCTATTTCCTACTCTTCTTGGGGTGCTAGACCCCTGAGTTATTCCTTGAACTGCTGTACTTTCTCTCCAGTCAGCTTCCGGTTCTTCAGCTCAGTCTCTGTTGACCTTAGTGCCTTCTCTGACCACTGCTTGCAGCTGATTGTAGCAACTAGTGGGTTATGCTGTGGGCATACTTTCACAAGTAATGACTTTGCAATCATGGATTCTACCCCAGTGCCATTTCCTTATTAGGAGGAAGTCTACAGGAGTTGCATGTTAGCTACTCTTGTATGTGACCTTGTGACTGTCACTCTTTCTGAACCCACCCATGTGGACCAAAGCAGTCCTCGTATCCTGTTCTGTCTGTCCTTTTATGTGCATTCAAGTCTCCCATTTTCAACAATTCATACTGTCCTGCTTTATCTAGTAGGTCCTGCAGCTGTTGTCTGAATGCACTCTTTTCCTCACCATCACAAACCTGCTGTGGGGCATAGGATGAGATTATGAATATTACCTTATCATTACACTGGAGTCTGATTGCCATGAGTCTGTCATTAATTCTGATGGTATCCCTCACTGCCTTCTGAAGACCCTCTCGCACAATTCCTGACCCATTTCTAACCTGTGCTCCACCTGAGTAGAAGAGTCTGGCTCCCAAGCCAAGTGGCTTTTCTGCACCGCCCTTCCATTTTATCTCTTGGATACATAGATGCCCAGCCTCCTATGTATCATGTCGTCCACTTCCAAGATGCAGCCTGTCAGTGAACCTACATAAGCGTAGCAATTGTTAGTTCATGTTTGGCAGGTTGGTTGGTTTTACGTCCAGCTTTCGTTCAACAGAGCTATCTCAGGTAACCCAGGCTGGGCAACTAGACACCAGCCAGCCAGTAGCTTATTGACCCAGGGCTGCTGGGCTTAATGGCGGGCACACACTGGCCAATAGCGGCACATATACCCCTCCTCCCATTAGGGAGGGTTCCTGGTGCGAGGTCAGAGTATGCAGAGTCCTCAACCCACTTATCACCACCCATGCCCATGTGACATTAGTCAACATGACCGAATCACCTAGACCTATATTTTACACCATCAAGTGGCTAGCCCTCCTAAGGCAAGCAGTCTGTGATCCATGTTCTCTTATCTTGAGGATACTGTGCACCACAGCAAATACCAGAAATGGTATCTGCTATGGTGCACAGCAGATACCAGAAGTGGTTGGTCTGTACATCTCTTCCCCCCTATAGGGCAACATGTAGAGTCTGTGCTGCTGCTGCCCACAGCTCCATTCATTGGTGAGTTTGAGATGGAAATACTCAGCATGTTTTGCGGACATGGGAGAAACCCCATGGTGACACAGGGAGAACATGCAAACTCCAAACAGGCATTGGTCAGAGGTCAGGATCAAACCTTGTACCTTTTACACCAACCATTAAGTCATCTGGTCTCTCTCTCTTTCTGAAAAAAATAATATATTGCTGGCATTTTTAGTGCCTGTGCATACATGGTCAAAATAGAAGGGATCACGGAGGAAAATAGCTTCCATTTGTCATTTAACTGGTTGTCCTTACATGTTCAAACTACTGAAAGGATCACTGTGGTAACTGCTGTCCTTTAGTGTTTATGCATTCATGATAAACCTACTGAAAAGGATTGCTGTATATTGGTGTCATGTAAGTGCTTATGCATATTTAGTAAAACTACTGAAGTGATAAGAAAAGGGATTGCTGAGAAAATAATCATGAGGTTATATCATTAACAATATAGCAAGTTCATGGATTACAAAGAAGATACAAGAAGCACAGCAATGCTTTTTACAATGGACGTTCATGTGGAGAGGCTTCTTGACTATGACTCATAAGAATATTTCATATGCCGCTTTACACTTTTTCTCATTTATATCTCATTATAATTAATTTGCTTACACATCACAAATAGTGTGTGCTACTGCAGATAGCATCTATGAATCACCACCTAGCTACATTCACTAATGGACTTTGCAGATACCCCCAACACATATGCACAATGGCTAAGAATACCGGCCTTCAATTTTTTTTTTTTTTTGGGTATAAGCAGGGCATGAAGTTGGCACTGCATTATTTGTACGACCATCTCTTATGGTCTGACTAATAAAAAAAAGACCTGTGTGTTGAAATAAATATTTATCTTTGCATAGTTTACCCTTTCAGCATTTGTCATTTACAACTATATTTGTACTGATTCACCTTCGTCCACAAGTACTGATGGCACAACACTGCTGTTTTGGTTTAATGTTGGTTAAGGCAACTAATACTTCTACTGCCCATTATCTTTTGTCAGGTGCACAAACATTTCACTAAATGATAGAACAGTTTAACCAACAGCATTATCATAATGACAGTCAGACAGAGGTACACATGCATACAAAATGAGACAGAGAATAAATTACTTACAGAATGTATGCTGCAGTGCAAAATCAGTTACAAAAATCTAGTAAGAACTGAGATTTTTCTTTGTTCTGAAATGTGACCAATATTAGTCCTGTGTTTCAACCTGTAATTGTTGCATGATGAGTAAAAACACCTGCAAATTGATGTGGTATTTACTAAAAAGTAGCATTTATTCAAGACCAGCTAACAACATGTATTTGTATTGCATGGAGATGTTGATTACCCACACTGATGGATAAACAATATTAAGGGAACTAAATAATGGGATTTCTTAATTTAAATTATTATTTACTGAACTTTATAAAACTTTCTGTCAGGTTACATCTAAAAGGTCTATAACACTAAGTAAATGGGGAAAACAAAAAATGCACAGACTATGTGTAATTCACTGATATTTAAAAATACAAATTAACAAAAACAGACTCACACTACTACTTCATATTGCAGTAAGGGGTCTATATCAGCATTTCAAAAATGTAATAGGTTGAATCACTAAATGTCGAACTGAAATGATCGACCTATTACATTTTCGAATGTCGATAAAAAAAAAAAAAAAACAAACAAAAAACTAAAGGGTGTAGGCAGGTGGGCAAGCCCACTGTGCCCCCCACACACACCCCCCGCTACTTAAATATACCAACTCAGAGACTGCACTACATTGAGGTAAATGGAAATCTCCCCTTGCAGAGATTTCCATTTACCCATTCGACTTTCTGCCCTTTTGGCATTCTCAATGTGACAATATCAAATTTGATATTGTCAGCATTCGAGATGCTGATGGGGACCTGCAATAAAACTACTATGAGATGGTATTTTTGCAAGCCAGCAGTAATCCATCATTTTAAGCAATTCCACAGTACTTAATTTATAGGACAGACAGGGATTTCAGAGAGATCTGGCAGTTCGACCTCACATTACACTGCAAGAAATGAAGTCCAGCTTTATGATAGCAAATCATGCTCCCCAGCTGTATGAGCTGGCAATACATAAAAATCAGGAAATAATGGTAAAAAGCTGGTCAAAACATTAATATACTTCTAAAACATTTGGAGGAAATACAAAATAATGACAATTTAATTATGTTTTGATATGAGTACTATTTTTTATGAAACAGACCTTTTATATACAGCATCACAAGCAAATTGAAATACTTTCATAATCATGCAATGGGTCTAATGAGAGATTAAGTTTAAGCAGGTGTATATATTTGACTAGGATTCTCATTTTTGAGGTTGTAGGCTCTTTAGAACACTTGCTGGGATATTTAGTTCTATTAACCCTGATTGTTTTCAATCGATATTCACTGCACAATTAAAGTTAGAATAAGGGTGGAGATGGGAAGGAATTTTAATTTTTTTCAGACAAAGACTGAGTAGCAACTGCAGTATTTGCGTTATGCCATTAACATCTTCTTCACATGTTCTATTCTTCTACTCTCTCTCTCTCTCCTCATGAGCTCGATTTATTAACCATAATTTCAGCTTCCCCACCTCAGTACTGTTAGTGCACATGTGGAAAAATACAGCGCACAGCACCTTCGAGTACTTAAACAGCAGGAAGAAACAATGAAGAGGAATAGTTACAATTTCAACCTGGCAAAATTATGCTACATTTACTGCCTGATCAAAAATGTACGACGGTTACAAGATGGTAATATGACTGGAAAACCCGTTTTGATCTTTTTCATTTAATGGATAAAGGAGTCAGTACATACTTACATATTTTTCTGTGTGTAAAATTATAGTTCTATTCTATAATTGAAAACAACATGCAAATTCCCAAATTTATCATAATCCTAGTGAGGAAGAAACATAATGAGTCAACTATGAATCCAGGCAGTAGCTTTCTCAAGAAATCTGATACTCCATCATAACCACTCAAACTTCTATCACACAGAATCATAGCAACAAGACAATGCATCTATATTATTGCACGGCTGATATGTGCTGACCCTACTTTGTATAGTATTTTAACAAACGTCTCATTCTCCTTCTCAAATCTCAATGTTCCAAATCCAGTCATGAGAACTTATGAGATTGCCAGATTCCCGGTAACTGGAAGTGAGAGTGTGTGTGTGTACTCGGAGGGGGGGAGAGTTACTAGGTTGTAAGCACAGGTGACAGACAGCAGATATGCTTGAACCTGGCCTTAGCAGAGTACCTAGTGTAGGAGATCTACTTTACTTCAGCCATCTAATCTTATCAATTTCAAGGCCACTGAAAGTACCACTGAAATATGGGTGACATTGATGCTACCATCATGTAATGCATATTGCAGTTATTCATTATTATCTGGAAGTATTATAATAACATATAATATACATGCTGCAAAAAGGACCAGCAGTGTTACCACTGGCAAAAAATGTGAACGCATGTGTTTTAAAGCCATGTTGCCTCTGTAAGGTGCTGATTGTGAATGGAAGACTGATCACAAAGGAGTAAAGCATAGGTTCATAGGCATCCTTGCATACCATTTTAGTCCTAGCCAATTTCTCTTTTCATGCTCAAAATAACCTATCCTACTAGGTTACAGACTGGTCTTACTCATTCCATGGTCGATAATTATATCTACTCCCTAATGAGAAAAACAGAGTAAACCATATATAATTTTAGTAGATCCATGAATGGGATAAAACATTTAGGAACTGCCTCTTTCCAGCACTAGTACAGGGGCAATCCTGGGGTACATTTTCATTTGTACATCTATCGATCCAGGTTGCACTTGAACATGAACAGGGATGAACTTATGTGGACGGGGAGTCTGTTCCAGAGCAGCGGTATCCTCAAAGATATACCCATCCCCATGTATTGACCTTACAAGCATATAAAAATAATCTTTGACTCATTCCTAGCAATGTGACATAACAAAGTTACTGCAGTATGGGTTCAAAATCTAGCATCACGTAAAAATCACTAATGAAGATCTTTGCAAATATCTATGGAGTTAGCAGGAAAATAGATGGAAGCATCACCATGGCATATGTCTACATGTTTCAAATGGTACTGGACATAATGTTGGCACATGCACATGGAGTAGTCAAAGGTCAGTGATACCACAGAAAGCAATGTCATTAATCATCCTGAACATAATGTAAGTCACATCATGCATGCTTATATCGGTGGTGAGTAGCACAAATTTACATCCATTCTCTTCTCTTTCTGATGGTAGTGAAAGCCACCCTGAAGTTGATGCAATGCCATCAAGAAGAATGATGTCAGCAAATACCTTTGGCAACAGCTCACGACAGTACGCTCTCAAACAGCATCATAGGCATTCAGCTTTCCTGATTAAATTTCCCCCCCTTTATGCTGTGGAGAAAATTATGTTTACATTATTATTCCGGTTAGAACAGCAGTAGTTTAAATCACAATGTTTCCCTAGGTAACACCCAGTTTACAACAAGTACACACAAGCAAACAACCAAATATCAACTCTTTGAATATTAATTACATTTTAATGGAAAATATGTCAATGTCTTCATAATTGAGGTTTGAGAACAAATAAATTTATCCAGGGACATCTTTAGTTTAGGGGTTAGAATGAGTTAAATGGGGGTGGGCAGTTGTTTTGTGGAAGGAAGTTAAGGTTAAGAAGTAAATGGAGGTTTGGTTAGACTCTGAGCAGGGAGGGTTAATTTAATAGGGGCAAGTTTAGAGGAAGTGAGGTAGATGTAGGTGGAACTTCATGTTTTATGCAAGTGTAACTGGGAGAGGAATCATATTTAGGTGTGCTTTTGCTAAGGCAAGGAATACATCTGAGATGACCAGTAGATATTCCTAGAGAATAGTGGGTGGATGGTTGTAGTAGGCAGGTGGTTTGTATATGTATATGTTTTTTTCCCCTCTGTGCTGGGTGGTTGTTAGGTGATTTGGGGATAGGCTAGGGGTATTTTGGTCTTGCTCTGGCTTGGAATTATTGCTTGGCCGGTTATGGAACATGGTCTTTGAGTTTTAGTTGCAATATTTAATAACATGAGCCTTGCTTTTCCACTCATTTTGATAAGCAGGACCAATATTGCATCATGCAAAGCCATTCAGTGTCTGGCATACTGATCTTAATTTAATGTCACTAGGAAATGTGAGGCTCTGAAAGTGGTTTCATATTTTGTAACTGGACATATACCAGGTTCTGTGTTGGTTGAAGACAGGATTTGGTTTGTTTGTACTGCTTGGTCTCCTTAATTGGTTTGGTTTTGTGGTCGTGGTGCATTCAGTTTAATGGTAGTTTGTTGGGGAAGGACCCTGGTGGTTCATTGGTAGTATAGAACAGCAAAATGGGTAGTTTGTTGCACTGAGCAGCCCTTGACTAAACAACATATTTCAGAGTCAAGACTTGTCCACAAATAACAGCCATTCATGTACATGTGCAGTGGGGCAGTAATGGTCACAGGGGCCATGGGGGTTGGCCCACTTTCATATTCAGAGACTATAAGCACCATCCTCCTTCCCCTCACATATGTGTGGTAGAGTATCTGTTAGCTGGAAAAAAAATAACAGGAAAAGAACAAAATAGAAGAGAAAATATAAAAATAAAATGAGAAAACAGAGAAAAGGGGAAAATGGGAATAAGGAATCACAGGAGAGGAAGTAGGTAACAAATGAGTCATTAGTCAGGGGCCATATCCAGGAACTGGATCTAATCAGGATGGGTGGTTGGCATATTAGTAAGGTGTTTACCCTGCAGACAGCAGATGCAGGGTTTGATTCTCACATGGGTAGTGGGCTAGGATATCATCACCTACTAGAGTAGCTAGCTACATACTGCTACCATACAAGTACAGGTAAAGGCTTTTGATGTAGCTGTGCTTGCAGGGATGGTAACCCCACTGTGGAGGGCCTGGCACAGCATCAAATGATTCAAGATTAGGCTTGCTAGCTTAAGAGGTTGCCAGGAGACCGCTACAATTTTTTTTCCTTCCTCCCTTGTGTTTTGAAATTAATGTATTTCCTTCTTTGTTACAGATGGCGAATATACAGAGTTTATGGCACAGGTGCTTGACCAGTGTGCTGCAAGTGGAAGAGATGTTCCAGGGGGTACCTAATGCCAAGTCTGTGATGGTAGATGAGAATTAGGCGAGTCTAATCAGAAGAGACTACATCCAGTGGTGTAGACCAGGTAGGTGGCTCCAGGGAATCTGGTATGGCAGTCAAGGGATGTTGCCACAGTGGATCTTCTGGCTGCTAGAGTGATGCATGACAGACAGGCAGGTAATGACACAGGAAGTTACTAGCCTATTGGCCCTAAGGCCCTTATAAGCCTAGCCAAGAGTTTAGCCCATACATAGACAACTCAGCACCCGATGCCCCTGTCCAACAGGGACACGGATGGAATCCCAGGGATGTATTTTCTATTTCCCATCCAGTTATCCCGATTGTATTTAAAAAGGGATAAAAAGGTACTCTGCTTGATGTTGAGAGACTGTCTATTCCATAAATGGGGGGAGTCATTGGGACACAAATCTGTCCCGCCAGCAAGTCCTACTGGTGTCACAGACCAGGTTGAGGCTGCATGTGCGGGTTACTCGTGTGGAGCTTGACTTGCAGATATGCAGCAGTCCCATCAAGGTGGGGTCCAAGATCCCCTTGAATGCCAGACAGAGATCACCTCTGAGGAGTCTGTATGAAAGAGTAGAGACATAGGGCTTTTAGCCTAACTGTGTATGGTAGATTTTTGAGGCCCTGGATTCTCCTGATGAGGAACCACTGTGGTCTCTTCAGCTGCTGCATGTGCTTTGTGAGGTACATGCCGAAAGGGATGTTGTACTCAATAATGGGCCTTACAAAGGAGGAATACAGGGATGCTATGACCTCCTTGTCCCGGATGAAATACCCTTACTTATGAGGTGGGCCATGTAGAAAGTTTTCCATACAATGGAAGCAACATGGTGGTCAAAAGTCAGACTGCTATCAGTCTGGGTGCCCAAATCCCTCATGACTGACTTGTGTGCTTAGAACATTGTTATTTATGCAATATTTGTGGGGACATCCTCAAAGGGGATGATGATGCATTTTTTTGTATTCAGCTTAAGGCCATGTTTGTGGCACAAGTCATTTGTTTGGGTGAGACCCTCTTGGAGTATGTCCACATCCCTAGGGGTACTGATGACAGCTCCCAACTTGCAGTTATCTGCAAACTTGGTCAGTACCTCAGATAAGTATATCCCAAATAACAAAGGCCCCAAGCCTGAATCCTGGGGTACACCACTTAATACGGGTCTACTGCATGAGGTGGCTTCCCCTATTTTGACTTGGTGGGTTCTATCAGTGAGCCACTTGGCTACCCATCCAGTAACATGTGGATTGATGCATAGTTGAGAGAGTTTATTATACCCAAGTGGGAATAGTGTCCAAGGCTTTGGCCAGGTCAAGGTAGGTGGTGTACATTGTCTTCCCCTCATCCATGGCTTTGGTGACTGTCTCAAAAAGAGTCGACCAAATTTAACAGACATGACCTCTCCTTGACAAAGTCAAACTGTGTGGGATCGAGTGTTTGGAGGTTGCCAATGTCCTTGTTAATGAGGTCCATGATAATCTGTTCCATGGCCTTGCAGATCAAGCTAGTTAGGCTGATGGGTCTATAATTTCCTGGATCAGTGGACACTCCACCTTTGTGTAAAGGAATGACACTGACTGTCCTCCACTGAGCTAGGACAAAACTGGTACTCAGGCTTTAGTTGAATAGGGTGCCTAATGGTGCTGCAAGTTCTTGCCTGGGTTCATGTAGGATGCAGCCTGGGATGCTATCAGGTCCCATGGAGGCTGTATTTATTGCCTTTGAGAGAGCAGTGATGACCTGATCCCTCAATATAAGGGGAAGGGGGCAGGTACTGGGAATGTCCTGATTTACTGATGGGGGGCAGAGGGGTGAAATTTTTGTTGAATCTGTCAGCCAGCAAGTTTGCTTTATCTACGGCATTTGTGTATGTGCTGTCCTAGACTATCAGTTCTGAACAGATCTGGGTGCTATCTTCGAGATTACGGACATATGTGAAGGCGGCCTTGATTGTTTCTAGTAGATGTGGCCAATTTGGACTCAAAGTTTGCTTTGGAGGATTTCACTAGTGCTCTTATTTGCTTGTTTAGGCTAAGGAGTGATTGCTTCCAATTTTCCAATTGGGCACCTGCTACTTCTTGGTCCTGGT
Organism: Protopterus annectens; assembly: GCF_019279795.1. Lineage (NCBI taxonomy): Eukaryota > Metazoa > Chordata > Ceratodontiformes > Protopteridae > Protopterus > Protopterus annectens. Next base: position 683,320,676 of record NC_056748.1, read on the forward strand.
CAGCAATTTTTTTCTTTTGTTATATAGTTTATTTATTGCAGATATCTACCAGACAGGTTTACTCTTCCTTGCAGAGGATGATTTAGTCTTGTCAGGTATTCCTGATTCCATGCATCTATATAAATGTTCGTAAAGTACTTTGGTATAGTTTTGGATACTGGTGCCATTTCCTAGAGAGGGGGAGGGGGCTGTGAAGCTGTTTATACCATCCCTCAGGAGGCTATAATCAGCTTTGGAGAATTTTTTTTATTGACTCTAGCTAGAGGGGGCTCAGGGGAGATGGTGACTTCAAACGTGAGCATGTTAGGGTTGGATCTTACAAGGGAGGATGATACTGCAGGGATGCTGCAGTGGTCACTCATGTTGGTTAATACTAAGTCCAACATATTATCACCTCTTTTGGGGGTATTGACTAGCTGTTCCAAAGAATTTGCACTGACAAACCAAGGAATTTCTGGGCATTTGTGTTCTGGCTAGATTAGTTCTTCCAGTCTATGTTTTGGAACATACTGCTGGGAGTCCTGTTAGGCAGGGCAGGTTCAACATGTGCTAGGAAAAATTGATGGATAGTTGGGGTGGTGTGTGTCAGGGGTCAGGTGAAGCTGTAGGTACTATGGCAGTGACAGAGGGACAGAGTGAGGCACTAAGTGGAGAGAACAGCGTAGGCTCATCTATGCAGAGCTTGTGGTCATTTATGGGAGGGGTTGGATTGTGCTTTGAAGTTGGGTCAGATTTTGGCATACAGGTGGCAAGGACAGTTTTTCTGACCCCTCACATACAGTCCTCAGTTAAGAAGAATTGGATGGGGGTGTATGTTGATGTCTTTGAATTAACTGATGTGGAAGGGGTTCAAAAAATGGTGGAATCAGAAACAGCAAACGGGGAGAAGGAAAATAGGTAAGCTCCAACCTAGGATGTGGGATAATCAGTTGGTAGGATTTGTGTATATTATGATTTGGGACTGCTTGGTTGGGGTATGACCAGAGGTGTTGTAAGAGAAGAGCAGTTGCTCACTCCCCCTCCCAATGGGAGGTTAAACATCCAGACATATGGCTAGCCACTATGATGAATAGCTTTGGAGTGGTTAGTAATGGGGGTAGGACAGGGGGAGAAGTGGTGGGGTTATGTAAGGCTTTTAATGCAAGATGTTGCTCATGGGTAGGATGTAGGTTCTCACATGCTTGCTCAAAGTGTGTAGGAATTCATCCGTTGGTGCAGTGTGGTTGGTGGGACGGTAATTTGGTGACTATGAGTTCACTTTCCAGTGATGTGGGTGGTTTACTTTCTTTTCAGGGGTTTCAGAATGTATGATGTAGGGGGGAATTTCTGGGGTGGCGTGGATGGATGTCCTTTCAGGGGGCAAGGGGATGCATTCTCCCATTAAAGTGCAAGTATTGCAGCATATGCTCCAGCAATTTCCTGATTTGTCCCTTAAGGAAAGAATAATTGATATATTTTCTTGGCGGGGTTTCTATTAAATCAAGGGTGATGGAGGATGGAGCAGTCTAAGAATCTGTGATCTGTACAGGGAAGGATGATATCTTGGTGGGGGGTTGGTAGAGAAGGAACAGCAGGCAGGTAGTTTGTTTGGGACGTTTGATAGCCCCCCTTTGATAGTTTTAAGATTTCCCCATTGGGTCTGGTTCCTAAGAAGGTGGCCGGTGAGTTCCAGTTGATTCACCATTTTTCATACCTAGAAGGGAACTCTTAACAACTTTACTTCACTAGAGGATACCAAGGTCAGTTATGTGTCTTTGGATGATGTTGTTAAGATAAGGGTGGTTTAAGGATCCGTGATTGGTGAAAGTGGACATTTAATCTGCATTTCACCTTTTGCCAGTACAGGAGTGGCCATTGTTGGGTATGGTAGTTGGGAACAAATTTTATTTTGACAAGGCTATGCCAATGGGATGGTCTGTAGCCTGTGCTACTTTTGAGAAATTTAACAGTGTACTTCAGTGGGTGTTGCAGCAGCAGGTGGACATGCATTACCTGGATGATTTCTTGATAGTAGGTGAAGGGTTGGTGGGCAGCATCGGAAGGTTTGACAGAGATCTGGGGGATTTTTTTGTGATGAGTTGGGAATCCCATTGGCTAGGCAGAAGCTGGAAGGCCCAGCTAAGGCATTGGATTTTTGGGGTTTATTAGTATATGCAGAATGTGGGTTGTTTTTCTTACTGGCAGACAAACTAGCCCATTTGAAGATGATTGAATGGGTGGTGTGCAAAGATAAGGTGCGGATTAGGGAGATTATGGAGATTTTAGGGTTTTTAAATTTTGCACGTCGAATTCATCCTGGGCATACTTTTTGTAGGTCAGTGGCCTTCTTGTTAAAAGAAAGGAAGAGCTTACATCATTGGGTCAGGATTAGTAAGTTGGTGCGGGCTGATTTGGCACGTTGGTTGTCATTTTTGGAGCAGTTTAATAATGTTTCCCTTTGGCAGATAGATTGGGTTGGTCAAGGGGAACTACAACTGTTTACAGATACAGCTGGTGGTGAGTGGTGAGTGAGTTTTTTGGTGGAGAATGGTTTGCAGCTCATTGGATGGCAAACTGGAGGGACGATTGGAAAAGGGATGTTGTCTGGATTTAATGCCCATCTAGGTTGTGTTGGTAGTTTGGAAGGAGCGGTTAAGGGGAAAGAGGGTAATTTTTTATTTGGATAATGTTGTGGTGTGTGTTTTTTAGGCAAAGACTGCAAGGCATGTATTGTTATTGTTAGTTTTATGTAAATTGGTTTGTTAATTAACTTTTTCTTTTACAGGTGTATATGTGGCAGGGGCGAGGAACAGGATTGCTATTTTCCAGTTTCAACAGTTGGTCCTGCCAGGGCAGATGAATAGCGGATGGTATTGCTAGATGAGGTATGGCATCTTGGGCTGAAATAACCAGGCAGCTGGTGCAGCAAACTTGTGAAGCAGCTATTGGAAGGGTGTATGGTAGGGCATTTTTTTGATAAATTTATTTTACAGTTGCCTGAGGATGAAGGGACTTTGGTAGGAAGAATTATTGCAATATTTGGCTCAGGCTTGGTGGCAAGATAAGGCAGTGCAGTTGGTCAAGGTGGACCTGGCAGCGATTAGTATATTTGTGCAGGAAGCTGGGCTGCATGATTTCAAAGTCCTGGACAGTGGGGTATATGATGAGAGGATGGGGTATAGTGGCTGTTGTGAATATGGATATGCACTGGCCTTTGACAAGACAGGTTTTGAAAGTTTTATTGAAGGGTTTAGCTTTAGTGGTTGTTGATTCAGTGGGTTATATGTTGTGGATAACCTTGTGTTTATGTCTTGTGTTTATGGATGTATTTTAGAGCATTCTGGGTGTCAGAACTGTTATGTCATGATGTTTTTTGAGTGACAGTGTACATCTGGTTACATAGGTCCGAAAAGGATAAGTGCACAGATAGTTCTTGGCAAAGATGGGAGTGACTGGATGTGTCCACTGCATTGGGCTGAGAGACTGATGTGGACTCATCATTTTTTTTTTCAGTTGAGAGGGAATTGTGGTGATAGGAAATCAGTTTGTATATGCAGGAGAGACATTTTCCACTCTTTTTTGCATTGGTAGGGGTTTGCATTTATTGATGGAAGGCAGATCAGGTCATTTGGGGAGAAGGTCAGTGGTCTTCAACTTGATAAAGTAAATTTGTAATGCTTTTGGTATGTAGCTGCAATGTGTATATCTTTAGAAGACAATGTGATGTATATGAACAATTCAGAGAGGGAGGTAGCTGCAGGCCCTTAAGGCAGATATAAGTCAGACAGGTAATTAAGCAGTTATAAAAAATGATGGGTGAATGTACACAATGGGAACAATTCTGATGAACTGAGATCTATTGCACAGAGACTTGTTATCTGATGGGCAGTTAAAATTCTTGGGAGAGTAGTGATAAAGACTTTGATGTGATGTAAAGTAGCAGAATTTATTCTAAGAACTAAGCCAATATGAGAATGGAGAATGGTGATTTTGTCATTAGGGATGACTGCAATTAGGGGTACAGAAAAGAGGCAAGAGGGAGCTGGAATTTTCTGAAGAAACCTGGCAAAGGAAGCAAGATACTGGGAAAAAATAACTCAAGCAGAAAAGATAAGAGTGGGATGAGGCTAAGAAAATATTAAGATTGCAGGTTAGAGACCATCTTTACCTCCAGGGCTATCTCCAAATACAGGCAGAGAGAAAATAGGGGACTTTTAAGTAAAAGACCGGTACTAGTAGAGTTTTAGTTGATTCTTGAGCAGATGTAGCTGTTAAAAAAAGAATTAGTAAGGCATGCAAAAATATTGCATCATAACTACAAGAATCAGTTAGAAAGTTAGAAAATATTAGGAAATGTATGGTTACAATGATTTTACATGTTGTGGTTATAAGGATGTTCATGCTGTGATTAACATTTGAAATGATGCAATAATGTTTTGTCAGAAGTTCATAAAATGACATCAAATGTCATTTTGGTGTGACTTGCTTTACTGAAGGACTGGAACAAATGCATATATGACTTTTTTGAACATCACTTTAACCCATCTGAAATTTCACTGTACTCAGTAACAAACCATGATACTGCCCACCTGTGGAACCATCTGGGTGATTGCATTCTGTTTTCCCATCTCAGCACTAATATATACAAGTATATATGCATCACTTAGGCATACACATCCTATTGCTCTGTTCTGAATAATGTGCATCATAGGGTTCATAGAGCGATACTAGGCTATCTGCCCTAGGGCATTTATAAGCCTAGCCAGAGTGTGTTTGGCTTTCGCTTCCCTTTTAGATTAGTTGACTGTGCCTCTGTATAGTAGGTCACAGAAGGTTGCCCTTTTAAGGTTAGTTTACTGTACCTCTGTCAAGCAGGGACACAGAAGAGATCCCAGGGGTAAACTTACATCATTGTGAAGGCATAACACAAGCTGCCTCTGCATATAGTTTGAGCCCCTTATAAGCAAAGTATAAATATTTGTGATTATGCAGCACAAGTATATATAACTCTGCATCACATTTAAACATAGCTTTGCAAACAGTTGTGTGTTACACCTAAAGCTACAACTGCATGCATTTATGTATTATAGTTTAATGTTAGCAATGTGTATTGTCAAGCTCTGTTTCTCTAGAAATGTCATTTTATAATAGCAGTACAACATTAAAGCTGCGTCAGTATTATGTACAAGTTTTACAATGCACAGATAGCAGAACTCATTACAAAATATAATTTTGTACAGCCACCAATACAAGGAAAAGAAACAGCCTTGAAGCTGCTGTTTAACTTTTAATGTTGGTAGACCCTTTCTTTCCCAGAAATTTCAGGATACGATGAAATACACTACAATTCCCTTTTCCAAATGCCTATAAATGTGCAATATGAAAATATATCAACAAATTTAATGTATGTATTATACTAATTGATCCACAGGGAACAATCGCACCATTTATTAGAAAAAAATATAAAAACTGGACTATCACATGGCCAAATGAAATTAATTGACAAACAAATGTATATGTCTGAACTTCAGACTCAGATTTCTATATTCAAGTCTAATAAAGCACCAGGTAATGATGGAGTTATGTCTCAACTTTTCAAGCTGTTACTTAAAGAAGCCCTACACATTATACAAGTTGTTTTTTCTACATTTAAGGATTTAACTAAAGCTCCCCCTTCTTGATTACATTAGGAATAAATATGATTGGATAAATATGTGGTTAGATATACAATCTTGTAGACTATATAACAAATACAAATAAGGGAATTAAGTCATTGTAACCAATGTTAAATGATTCTGTCTCAAAACTGACTAAATCTGTATTTGCCTTGCAACAAAATTCCTTGGGACACAGTCTCTTGGCCAAATTGTATAAAATGGTAAAGAGGGAAACTAAAACATGTCATGATATATATTGGAACTATTTTACCCAAATCAATAATAGACCACCAAGTGAAGAAAACAAAATATTATTTCTGTTATCATCTAGACATACTTCTTCATCTCTTAGATGGCATTTCTTTACAAGGAAGTTTTTACATAGGTCCTTCTTCACCTCTCATAAAATTGAATTGATGTACAAGAAAAAGCAACTTTATTGGAGCTGCAGGAATGAACTTAAAACAGACTGACAACAGATGTTCTTTAATTGTACTGTGTTTATTCCTTTTTGGAATAATAATTTTTACAGGCATTTTTTGGAGTTAATTTAATGTTAATACGGGCGCTATTCCCACTTGTGTTAAAAGAATGAAATGTAACATTCTGGATTGTATCGACCATCTCCATAAAAGTGATCACACAAAACTAGAAAAATCAATTTACTCCCTCATTTAAAGAATTTAAAAGTTTAGCAACTGAAGTAACTCATCTAGATATTATTACAATCAGATTGATGCCTCAATATATGGACAAAATTTAAAGAACTGCTTGACTAACATAAAAAAAATGAACAGACATGGAAAAACCGGAATGACTAGAAGGTTGAAGGGCACACTCCTATAAATAGTTATTTTGTTTCTGTATTTATAAGATTAGTTTTTTTCATACTTTTAAATATGCATGTACACTTCTGATTACAAATGTAATTATATATTTTTATGAAAATGTAATAAAAATATTTTCAAAAAAACATATCTAATGTATACAAGGAATTTGTCCTTTAAACTAATTCTCTTTTCTAGGCTTAATGGGCATAATTGTGCCTGATTGCACTGATGACAGAAAGCTTTTGGTTTTGCCGGTGATAGCAGATATAGGAAGTCCCCATCAGCAGTAGGTTTTGATTTTTTTTAGATTATGTTGTGAAGTAAATGCAAACAATTTGTTTTATTAAAAATCATTTACAACTGTTTCTGCTCGTGCCTTGGGTCTCCTTTTTCTTCTGTGCTGTACTTGTGTTGCATCAGAGTTAGTGCTGAACCAAAGAATAGTCTGTAGCAAGGGCCAGCAATGAAACAAAATGCAAGTCATAGAACTTTGGATTATTTATCAGTAAAATCCAAGTAAAACCAGACCAGCATTGAAATGAATCAATTAACTAAATCATTTACACAAACATTAGTGTACCAACAATAACAAGCACAGGTCCATTATAACCTATACAAGTAAACTAACAACAACAAAAAAATAAATACAATAATTTAGACAACCTGTTCACACATTGAGCAATGTGAAGTTTTAGGAAGTCGGCTAAACCCTGGAAGAGCAAGTTACAAAGATCAGCACACTTGCAAAGTGCACACTCTAACAGTACTGTATCAGTCAACTGGGTACTCTCAGCACCATCTATTATATCACTCAGAAATTATTTGCTTTGCTGGAGTTAATAAACAATAGTAAAACAAAACCGCTACTTGCCAGTGAGCTGCTTTGCTACATACAAGTCTTTGCTATGGACTTCTTCCTGTGATAAGTTATACAGAGGTTTTATTCATTTACATAACACATTGCTCTGCTGGTGAAATGACAAGTTGCATATATACTTAAATGCAAGCCAACACAAAAATAAGTTAACTAATGCTAAAAACATGTTGGATTAACTAAATCATTATCAGCTACAATGGCTGGTGGACAACACCTTGAAGGTAACTGCTCTCAGCAGAGCTCTAATGAATTAGTGTTAAATTTGTTTTTGGTTTCTTTAACTTCAGATCAATGTAAGCTGTTGAATAAAAGTTTATCCTTATTCCTATACAGAAATCTGATTTAGCTGATGATGTGACTGATTTAAAACTGTTTGCTAGGAATGCTTCTTTCAGATGCCAGTTTTCGGAATGCAGTAATGATGTGATTGGGTTTTGCGAACCTAGCACTTTTGCTCGCAATATCCATCCTATTTTACAGACGTTCATAGCAGCTAGGGAGAAGTAGGTCCAATGTGCAATAAATGGACAACATTGTAAACTGTTTTATAATTTAACCCCTGGTGAACAACATGCACTACATGAATTAAAGGAGATGTCAACTATCTAAATCCACCCAGCTGATGGGGGGGGGGGGAGGTTGTCTTAGACAAGGCTCTCTACTTGGAATAAATGTATTTGTTATTGAGCGATTTTTGTTTCTTTGACTAGACCACACATTTCTGGTATTACTGACAGATTAGCTTTCTTTCTGTTTGAGATGGTTATAGCTAAGGTGATCACTGAGGAATTATTTAAGTATTTTACTGTTGAACATCCCCTTGTACCCTGTTTGTATGGGCTACCTAAAGTAAAGATAGCCAGCACCCCCCTATGCATCCCATCATTTCAAGTCAGGGTAGGGCTGTGGGACCTCTATTCATCTTGTGAAAAAAAGTTTATACCCTGATGTGGATACCATGAACACTATTCTTAGTGATACAAAGAACTTCCTGAATGATTTATTTTTTTGCAACCCATACTATCAGGAAAGGCAAGCATCTTTTTTTTTGTGACTCTTTTTTTTGAAAATCTTTTCATTTTATTATCTTATAGACAAACAATACAAACCACAGAAGAACACTGTACAAGCATCAACAAAAACTATATACAACTATACATTGCCCATATCATTCCAAATATATACAACAGATAATAAATTAAGGAGATATAATACAAAAATGAAAAGTGTTTCAGGTTAAAAGACAATCAAAAAATACATTCCAAAAATTTTCAGAACAGAACTTGTGATTACCTTTATAAAAGAGATACTTTTGTGCCCTAATATGCCTAATTACCAATTCCTTTAGACCTTCCCATGTTGGTGCGGCTTGGCACTTCCAATGCAATGAGATATAATATTTGATAAATATGACAATTGAAATCACCACCTTGAGCTGAGCTTTAGAAATATTATCAGGAGGGATATGTAATAAAGCAAATTGCCAAGAAAGTGTTGATTTTTCGTATCCCATTTTCTCCAGAATAACTTTAAGGGCACACCATAGTCTGTATTTGCAACTCCAGAAAATGCGATATATATCGGCTACTTGATCCTTACAAAATGGACACAGAGAAGACGAGTTGGGATGAATTTTATTAATGATTGCAGGTGTTAAATACACATTATTGGTGATCATGAGTTGCAAATAAAATAATTTTTTAAAAGGGATAAATTTAATACTTGATTTGAAAGCCTCTTTCATTAGTGCGGGAGTTATACTCGGGTCCTTATCTGACCAGAATTTAGAAAATACTGGCAAATTGTTAGATCTAATAGAGATTAATAAGTTATATACATTGGAAATCATTTTCTTTTTTAGCAGAATAAGTTTCCAAATAACCTTGGCAATTTCGATATTTTCTCTAGATAGGTCAGGATGATCAAAGTATGGATTCAATAGTTCAAAGATTTGTCTAGTTATTAAAGTATATTTATTGGATAAATTAAATGTTTGCCTGATCTCGGATAATTTCAGATGTTTGACTAAGAAAAAGTCTGCCATGCACTTATCCTTAATAAGGGGGAAATTGTCCAGATTTATCAAGTTACCATTTAGAGTTAAATTGGGATTTAGATGTATTGGTTGGAGGGAAATGAATGCCTGCAAAGGTTTTAGCGAAGACAATAGTTTATGAAATCTGATAACGTTATATTTGAGGCCATAGAAGATTTTATATTTGTCTAGACTAACTTTGCTCAAGAAAGGTAAGGCGGATGGATTGAATTTAAGGGATCTAATATAATTGAAGTAAAGTAATACTCAGTTAGGGTGCCAGGCATCTGAGGTATTAATATAGTTTGCTATCTTAATAATTCTACTACTTTGAATAATATCATAGTAAAGTTTGAAGTCAGGAAGAGAAATACCACCCAAATCCTTCGGGTAATTTTTTTTTTTTTTTTGTGACTCTTAATGTTGACTTGTTGTTTACAGTGATTCATAATGAATGGGGTATAGATCTATTTTATTGAGAAGCAACATTTTCTACTGAAAAGACTGAGTTGATTTATTCCCTTTTGGAGTTGATTCTTGAAATTAATGCGTTTATTTTTAATGATGAGTTTTATTTGCAAAAAGTTGGCGTGTTGATGGGCACAGCTTGTGCCAATTCCTATGCCAACCTAGCACTTGCACAATGGGACTTTGATTGTGTGCTACATAATAATTTTTTTTGTTAACATATAGTTTATTAGCACTTTCTGGATGATGTTTTTATCCTGTGGAATGGGTCATCTGAATTGCTACGTGGGTTTATTGTGCATTTGCCCTCCACCACCTCTCTTTTTTGAAATTTAGTTATATTTACTCCAGCGAGCCTACTAATTTACTAGATGTGACTGTCATGTTGGACGTGATTGGGAAATTTAGGACTGGGGTGTTTAAAAAGAAATGCAAGAAGAATTCATTGTTGCATAAGATAATTATGCACCCTCCCATATACCTACGAATGTTGTGAAGGGACAAGTTCCGAGGATTATGAGGGCTCACAGTGATGATTTAGCTATGTAACAAGCACTGCTAAAGTTAAAAAAAAAAACAATTCTTAAAAGGGGCTATGATGATAAAGACCTAGATGACTGTATAAACAGTCCAAGATTTAGAAGAGAGACTATAGGGAGACCATATTTTTCTAATGCCCCTAAACATCTCATAGATACAAGACCAACATATACTACCAGCAGTGATGCTAGATTAACTTTAACCTATTCTAGTAATGTGAACACAGTTAGTGATATAATAAAGAAAAATTGGACATATTTTATGTGTAGATGATAAGCTTAAACAGATTGTAAGTGATCAACCACAAGTCAGTTTTAGAAACAGCATGTCCCTTAAGCAACAACTTTGTTATACGTATACCAAGAAGGACTATGCACCATTATCCCAGAGTTCAGGTACCTTTATCTGCAGGAGATGTAAGGCTTGCAAGTTTGTCTATACAGCATGCACTTTTACACATCCTACACAAGGTTTTGTAACAGAGACATCCTCTTATGCTGATAGTACAATGCAGAATCTTATATATTTTGCTTCTGGTATAGAGTGCTTTGTATTCTATGTAGGTAAAATGAACATGCTTTTTAAAGATAGAATTTTAGAGCCTATGAATGGTATTAAGAACAAAAAACTAAGTAATGCATTAGCAAACCATGTTTCTGATATGTTGACAGAGACATACATTTAAGTTCATGGCTCTAGAGTTACTTAATCCAAATACAAGAGGTGGTGACGTCAACAATTTTACAGAAATGAAAGAAATGAAGTGGATTATCTATCTAAATGCGGATAATCAACCAGGTATTAATGAGAGAGTTTCTCTTAAACCAGTGCTGAAGGCACACTCACTTCAACATTAGTCTTCTTCAGCATATATTGGGCTCTCTCTCTTTCTTAAGTAATTCTATTTCACAGCAACTGATTGGTTGCCTTGATTCTTAAATTTGTTCAAGTGTAGCACTGTTTAATAGGTCTGAAGAAGCAGTCTGAGGATTGTGAAGGAGCTTACCTTGTATTGTTGGTTGTTTTGTTTTATTTTTTATTAAAAGTTTTGGTTTTATTTGAGCCATGGTGATCATTCATTCTTTTTAAAATAATTTTGTTATTTAATACATGGAAAATTTGTGTAATAAGCTGTGTGCCCATCGCAGTCTACAGATTCATGTCATCAAAGAGGTGCCAATTTGGGCATGCATGAGCTGCAAGTGAAAGACTGTAGGGTCTAAGTTCACTAAGCAATTGTTTGTTTATTTCTAAGTCTAAATGACCATGTGCCACAAGATTAAAAGAAACTGGCAACAGAAAATCTAATAGAACATCCCTAGAGACTATGTCTGCTCACCTAAGTTAAGCATGCAAATTATCAGCAAGCTTTACATATTTTATTACTTACTTTACTTATTCCTTTCACATTTCATGGCATATAGTTTTGAAACATCTGGCGTAATGTTTTTATATGAATACCAAGCAGGCCCAACATCTCTCATTGTTTCAACACTGATGTTACTACTTCAACATAATTCATATTTGACAGGCAAGGTACAGTTCCCCTAGATAGTAGAACATAAATTAATGAAAGGCACTGTTCAGTGAGGGTTATGTTGCACAAATTTAACCATTTGTTTAACCTAATTTTTAGAGTGGTACAACAGCACAACAATTCTTGAGTTAATTTCCCACCTGCTTATCTACATGTTATTCCTATATCACTGAGTTCACTCTGGGTGTTCGAGTTTCCTTCTATATAGCAAAGATGTACTCTAATGGAACTAGTGAACTTTAATAGTGCTTATAAGTGTGCACACCATGTACGAGTATGTGTATGTCTGTGTTAGTGTGTTTTCTCTGCTATTGCTGTAGTGTGTGTGTGTGTGTGTGTGTGTGTGTGTGTGTGTGTGCACTTCCTCACAAAGTGTGGTGTACTATCTAGCATTAGTCTTTTTAAACTATATAGACAGAGTGCAGGAATAGGCTACACACTTCTCCACAACTTTGAGTTTGATGCAGTGAGCACTAGGGAGTGAATGAGGAAAGCATGAATATATTTTGTTCTGTATATTATAGTATTTTTTCTCAGCAGTAGCACACTTACTGTTGTTCTTTATTAGCCCAGAGGCAGTAACACAAGAATCATTTGGGTAGCTAAGCTGACAAGGAAGGAACTATTACAATAATTCTATGACCAGATTACACACACGTTTCACTGGTTTGTACTAGAATGGCTACCCTTGTGGGCCAGTTCAACTGTAGCCAACTACCCTTTTATGCATGAATAACCTATCCCATTTGATTAGAGATTGGCTTTACCCATCCCATGGTCAATAACAGAGAATAACTTGGATCATACCACAGATAATTTGAAGACAACATTTAGGAGAGGTCTCTGTCCGTAGGTTGCACATGGAGCACTCCTGGAGTAAATTTTCTGTTTCCCATCCATAGATCCAAGTTGTGCTTGAACATGGACAAGGATGAACTCTGATTTATGTAAATGGGGAGTCTATATCACAGCAGTGGCAACTCCTGTCAGATGTACTTCTTCCTCTAAACCATTCTGTTGATGTTACAGATGAAGTTTAGATCCCCTTCTGATGCCATTTGACTTGCTGATGTACAATAAGTTAATCAGTATGGGTTCAGAGGATGCCTTGTATGCCAGACACAAATTATAGTTACAGGGCTTTGAGTTGGTTCATGTATGACATAGTTTACGCAATGTGTCCTTTTAAGTAAGGTATTTGTGAGTGTTGCAGTGTTTGCATGTGTATGGGCAGGTACATTATACTTAGTGGCGTAATGAGGGCTAAGCATGGCTCTCAACATCTAATGATGAGAAATCTGTACAAAATGAAACATAATGGGGGACAAAGGCCCAAAATCAGGGACAAAGTTTAAATACTCATCTTATAAACTTGGAAAGTTGCTAGAATAACAGGTTTTACACTCATGTGCATTTTCTTAAGGATATTGAAGTCTGAAACTCAGATGTATCTCATTATTTTGCAACTTCAGTCCTTCGCATTTGCCAGAAAACAACAAACGTTATGATGAACAGATAAACTATGAAGCAAAAATCTCTATAGCTGAGAGTTATGGGGCTGAGTAAATGGGAAAATGACATCCTTAGATCTAGACACCATCCCTTTGTTTATAAGCTGTACAATACAGAAGGAATTTCTTACTGTAATGGATGCATGCTGTTAAGTCACTGTACACATGAGTTCCCAAATCCAGAATAATTGGGTCAGCTCTTAGGGATGTACTGTAAATGTGGTAGTTCCCTGGGGTAGATGACTTTCCAAAGGATATAAAATGAATTTTTGGTATTTAGGAAAATCATCTTAGCACAGCAACAACTGTAAAACTCTCACAAAGCTGTAAAATGGTTGCCCCATGCAAATACTGATACACCAAAATAGCTCTTTCATTCTTATTTTATTGACCAAAAGCTTCCTCAGAATGTAAATGTCATACATAACCGCCATTTTTTTAAAGACTGCTTAAAATTACATGATCCTGTATAATCAACCAGACATTAAATATTCCTTATTTATAAAATTTAATTCAATGATTTTTATATATGAAATGTTTTTACATAAAACTATATAAAATTAAATTCCCTGATCACACATAACTTTTGGAAAAAATCACAACTTTTTTGCTAAAATAAAACATTTTAAATTTATGAATTTGTTAAACCCTGGTTTAAATCGTCTGCCACTCTGCTTTATGACACTCATGTTTAACATTATAATATCCAATGAACCCTGTTGTATTGACCTGTTGCACTACAAAAAAAAAATTACATTTCTTAAAAATGTCATGTCTGTTAATGTTTCGCTAAGGCATTGTTTATATCCCTTTGTTTGATACCTTGTGTGTGTTCATAAATTATTTTTTTCTGAGTTTTACCAATGTAAAAACTAGTGCATATCTCACACCTAGCTAAATAAACTATGCCTTGTGAATCACAACTGAATCTACTCCTAGCCATTATGGTTCTATCTACCCCATGCATGAAAATGTTAGTGCAATTACTAATATACCTACAATATCTACACATTCTACATTTTAAAGTACCATACAGAAAATTACTACTTGTGTTAAAATGCTTATTCTTCTCTAACCAACTTTTGATATTGAATTACTTTTTTTTACTTGACCCTAGGAACACTGCCTAAAACATCAGCCATATCTGGATTACCCAGGCTAATTTCTCTAATGATACATCAGTACTAATAGGAAGGGGAAATGCTCCCCTAAATTCATGCTGGGAATTTCTTGTAATCTCCATATGATTTTCATTAGGGCTAAAACAGAATGACTGACTTTCCATCACTTGCCTTTTCAAAATGGGCTGGGCTGTACGTTTCCTAAGTTCTGCCACTTCTCCTTTGATGCCACTTAATAATTTACTAGAATATCCCCTCTGAAAAAATATTTATGTCAACAATTCCACTTCTGATTCTAAAAACAACTTCCTTGCTTGTTAACCTACCCAATCTTAAAAACTGACCTTTAATTGGGTGTTAACTAGAATGATGTAAATAATTGCTGACAACTTTGTCTTTCTTATAAATTATTCTATGGATCATACCAGTGGAGGCATCAATTCTCAAGATGATGTCCAAATAAACATTTTACCCATTCCACTGATGGTATACCTTAATATCCATTCAAATAATCAAAAAACTTGTGGAATTCATCAATTGTACCTTTCTAAATAAAACATAAATGAATAAACCACCTGTATATCACTACCTTGTTATAATATTTGTGTTTGACAATATGAATGTGTTCCCAAGCAGCCAATACTAAGCTGGCAAAAACTGGGGCTCCTCTAGCTCCTATGGCCACTCCTGTTCTTTGTTTCTATATCTTTTTTTGAAAATAAAAAAAATTATTGTAGAGAAAAATCTTCAACAATACACAAACAGTGTTGATTTGGTGTTTCCCCATAGTGTAAAATATACTAAGATAATCCCTAACAGGTTCTATGCCTTCCTGATGAGAAATACAAATGTACAATGATATGACATCAATAAAAATCAAAAAACAATTGGATCAAAGTTTCCCACATTTTTCAAAAGTCCCAACAAGTGCCAGGAATCCCCCAAGATAAAAAGATGATCCTTGTACAAATGGATTTAAAGTATGATCTGCAAAAACCAGAAATATGCTCCATTTTATAAAAATCAGCCGAGACTATAGGCCTAAATGGTGGTTTCTCTCGGTTTTTTATGTAACTTAGGGATACCAAAAAAAAATGAGCAGACACCTTTTCTTAGCTCATCTACAAAAGTTTCACACAAGTCACTTATTTAGGGCAAACTTTCCTGTAGAATGGCCAAGTAATTTGGGGATTCAATGACTTCTCCTAGCTTGCAGTTATATGCAAATGTAATCGGCCATAGCCTCTTCATGTTGGTTTTTACTTCAGAAAAAAAAGAGATGCCAAACAGGGAGGTCCCAGACTTAACTAGTGACTGGTTTATTTGTGGAAGTAACTTCCCCTATTTTGATTTCCTGTATCTTATCTGTGAGCTAGGCGGCAGTACAGTGGGTGATACAGGGATTTACTTCAAGTATATTTACCTTATCTATTATACCTGAATGGGAAACTGTCTCAATAGAGCTGGCCAGGGTTAGGTATGTGTCATTTAAAATTTTGTGTCCAGCCACTGCTTTGGTGACCTTTTCAAAAAGAAAAAGTCTACTAGGTTAGTTAAGCATGACTTGTCCTTAATGAAGCCAGACTGCGACAGGTCCAGTGTTTGGAGTTTCCCTATATCCTTACTGATTAGTTAGATTTTTCCATGGCTTTGCATAGAGGGCTGGTCATACCTATATGTCCCCAACTGCCTGGATCTATGAAAGGTCCTCCCTTATACAGGGAAATGTCTGCAGCTGTTCTTAATTCACTTGGTAAAAAACCTGTACAGAGACTGAAGAGTGATTTTAGAGATGTGGCTAAATCATGTATGTACACAAACTCACTTAGAAGGAAGCAACTCTTTGTGTACTTTGTTAAATGATGGAATGTAAAAGGAAAATTAAATATAAAAAAATAAAATATAAACTACTGCCTGGTTATTTAATGTGGGAACTCAGAAATCTGTGATGCTGTCACAGCATTTGGGGTAGTAAATACACTTAAGCACAGATAGGTTCTGAGTATTTCTTTTCAAGTCCGTATCCTTTCTTCTAGGAAACCTTTTCTTTGGAGTATGAAATTCCAGGATCGTATATAAAAGCAGTGATGTATAAATAACCGCTGGGTTTTGTTAACTATTTACCACCTCTCTCTCTTATTACCATGTTGACAATTTCCTAAAAGTGTAGTTGTCTTCCTTTCGGATGAATCATTTACCTCTACATAAATTCTGTACTACTCTGACTGCGATCTTATCAAGCAAGTATATTTCTTTGACATCATGTGAAACAATTTCCAAACTGCTGCCACATCATTTAATTATTTTTTTCTTATCACTTCATCACAGTCTATCATCATACCTTACACAGAATCACAGGAGTTCACTAGACTAACAATCCTAGAGCTTTTTAAGCTTAACTATTCATGCCCCAATGTTCCTAATTATCAATGCCCATAGGCTTTAATGGCTGTGGTATATGCCTGTACTTTATGGTATATACAAACTTCCCCTGTCCACAAGTATCACAGGTAACAAGTCAGGGTGAATTTGATATTTTCCATCCATTGATACAAACTGCATTTGATTAGGCTTTGGGAAGAGCTCTGTTTCACATGAATGGGGAATATTTTACAGAGAAAGGTAATCTCCCAGACACATACTTGTCCCTCCAACATGTTTTCCTTATATCACAAACAAGGTTTTGATCCTTAGATCAGGTAATTCTAGTGCTATTTGTTTTGCAAATGTATAGCAGATCCATCAGATCTACATTGGAAAATGCCTATTAGCTTAGACATAAAATGCCCCTAAGTAGTTTGTAGGAGACAGGGGTACTGGGACAAGGCTTCACAGCTTAACTTCTGTATTACTGAAATACAGTTTTCCAGTTCAATGACCATGAACTAATTTAGTTAAATTTCTTGAAATTTAGCTCTAACATTACCAGTCAATCTACCCTGCAAAAACATTGCATAGATAAGAAAGTTGATAACCTTCTACTATTACTCCTATACCATCTACACAATGTAGTAGCAACACAGGACAGGCTAATGCCTTCTTTGAATTCACTTGGAATCAACATGGTCTTAAGTGTTACGGACAACATATTCTAGCAATCTTCATTTCTTTTCATGTAGTATGCTACCTACCACTTCACTTAAGATAATGAATGTTCTATACATTTTATTTCTTAAAATCCTGGACTTCTTTGACCAATTTATACACATTTGTAATCCTGTACTTTTACCCACTTGGACATCATCTCATCTGTATTCATTTAAAATAGTCCCGAACTATTGTTATAATTACTATTGACCTTCAAATAAAAATATGTTAATGTGACTATATTGTATATCTATGATCCGTTCCTCAGTGAACAAACATATTCTATTTTCTTCTTGTGAGCCTTCAATTTTTTTTTTGACATCTGTGAGACTCTTTCCACCTCCTTAACTTTAATTACATCTTCAACTTTCTTAACTTCTCTTAACACAGATTCAATTTAATTTCATCTGTCCTTTTTTCCTGCCTAAAAAAAAAATGAAATGTGCATCAATCACAACTTCTTTGTTAGCCTTCCTTTGATATGCATAAAGCCTTGACTGTCACTTCCTGGTTTCATTTGTTTCTCTCTAATAATGGTAAAAAAAAAGTTTATTGTATTTATCTTTGCCTTTTAGTGTAAACTGTTGCTCATATAACTACTCCTTTCTTCCCTCTTCTCTGGTATAACACTTCTTTGGTTTACTATATTTATGATATATAAATATATATATATATATATATATATATATATATATATATATATACATATATAGGGTCAATATTAAATCACTGAACGACCCTATAGGTTCATAGGTTCATACTAGGCTATCTGCCCTAGGGCATTTATAAGCCTAGCCAGAATGTGTTTGGCTTTCGCCACCCATTTTAAATTTATTTTGCTATGCCCTTTTTCGAGGTTAGTATACTGTGCCTCTGTCTAACAGTGACACAGAAGTGATACCCGGGGTAAACCTACGATCTCCCATCCACTCATCAGGATTCCTCTTGAAGAGAGTCAATGAGGGACTCTGCCTAACCTGGACTGGGATTTTATTCCAGAGTGAAGGGAGCCTCTGGGTTATGAATCTGTCCATCCAGCATGTCCTAATTATTTCAGTGCTGAGCTTCAAGTCTCTCGAGCGCATAGCTCGATGGGACTTGGATTTTCTGAGGTGCAGCATGTCCATTAATTCCGGGTTGGACATGGCTTTATACGTCAGGCACAGATCGCCTCTGAACAGGCGGTATGCCACTGAGTAGAGCTGGAGTTTCTTTAACCGGGCAGCATATGGCATCTGTTTGAGCCCTTTGATCCTCTTGGTGAGGTACTTTTGGGGTCTTTCCAGTTGCTGCAGGTGTCTGGTAAGGTACATCCCAAAAGGGCATTGTACTCAATTATGGGCCTGATGAGGGATGAGTAAAGAGGCACGATGACCTCCCCTGATCTAGATGTGAATCCCTTCATGATTAGGTGGGCAATATAAAATGTTTTTCTAACCACTTTGGCCACGTGGTTGTCAAATGAGAGATTGCAATCAACTTGGGTCCCCAGGTCCCTAATTACTTCTTCTGTACTTAATGGATTACCACCTATGTGGTAATTTGTGGGCACTTTGTTTTTGCCAAAGGGGATGACTATACACTTTTTGGCATTTAGCTTGAGGCCATGGCTCTGGCACTAGTTGTCTGTTTCTATGAGGCCCTTTTGGAGGATGCTTGTGTCAGCTGGAGAGTCGATTATGGCGCCCAGTTTGCAGTCATCTGCGAACTTGGTCAGCCCCAGTCCTTCTGTGTTGACCTGTACCTCCGAGAAATATATACTGAACAAGAGAAGTCCCAGGACTGAGCCTTGTGGGACACCACTTGTAACTGGTTTGGAGTCTGACATGGCTCCAGCAATTCTAACCATGTGGGTTCTGTCCTTGAGCCAGTTTGCAATCCATCTAGTGACATAGGGGTTGATATTTAAGCTGGTGAGCTTATCTATAATGCCCGAGTGGGGTATTGTATCGAAGGCTTTTGCGAGGTCCAGGTAGGCTGTGTGGACCACCTTCCCCTCGTCAATGGCCTTGGTGACTGTTTCAAAGAAATCAACCAGGTTTAAGAGGCAGGTTCTGCCCTTAAAGCCGAACTGGGTAGGATCCAGTGTCTGTAGGTCCCCAATATCTTTATTTATGAGGTCCATGATGATCCTTTCCATAGCTTTGCAGAACAAGCTAGTCAGGCTTATGGGGCGATAGTTTCCAGGATCCGTTGAGGCACCACCTTTATGGAGAGAGACCACTGTTGCTGTACGCCACTCTTTGGGCACATATCCTGTAGTAAGGCTGAGACTGAACAGTAGTTTTATGTTTGGGTTTAGCTCTTCTTGGAGTTCATGTAGGATGCAGCCCGGGACACCGTCTGGTCCCATTGATGCTGTGTTTTTGCTTTGGAGAGGGCAGCTCTTACCTGAGCATCTGAGATGTCAGGGGGGCAGCACTCTGCTGGGATAGATATTTGCCCTTTTGGTGGGGGGGGAGAAGTTTGCTCTGAACCTGTCAGCTAGGATGTTGGCAATGTCTGTGGGTTCAGTGTATTTTTTGTCATTTTGGATTAATTCTGAGCATATCTGGGAATTACCACCCAGGTTCCTAACATAACTAAAGAAAGCCTTGTGATTATCCTTAGTGTCATGTGCAATTTTTCTTTCGAAGCTGGCCTTAGACAATTTTATAAGTGCCCGTATTTTTTGCTAATACTGATCAGTGATGCCTTCCCTTTTTGGGATTTTGCTCTATCATTTAGTAGCTTCCTCCTTCTATTGTATAGTTTGTTTATGGCTGGGTTCCACCAGACAGGACATCTGCCTTTGGAGGATTGGGTCTTGGTTTTATTTGGGATTGCATGATCCATGCATTCCTGAAGGTGTTCATAGAATGCGTTTATAAAGGATTCTGCGGTCTGGGCCGTATTTTCCACAGGCCCGGGGGCTTTGAAGGATTCCACCTCGGTTTTGAGGAGTGTGAAATTTGCTTTAGAGAAGTTTTTCACTGAGGTTTTCTGGGCTGGGGGTGGGGTCGGGATGTGAATATCCAGTGAGATTAGTTTATGGTCTTATCTTACCAGTGAGGGATACACTTCTGGTCTGGAGCATAGCGTCCCCATGTTGGTGATGATCAGGTCCAGTATGTTTTCCCCTCTTGTGGGAGTGGTAACAAGTTGTTCCAAAGCATTTGAGTTTATAAATTCTAGAAACCTTTGGGTTAGGGTGTTGGAGCTAGAGTAATGCTTCCAGTCTATGTTTGGGTAGTAGAAGTCGCCTAATATAATGGTGTTTGGAGAGACCTTCATATTTTCCAGTGTTCTCAGAAAGGCCGAGTGGGGTTCCTGGGTTTGGGAGAGTGGTCTGTAGCAGGCTATAAACTGGAAGGCAGTTTTACCCACTGTTAGTTGCACATGGATAGTCTCTGATGCTTCATGCTTTGCCACCAACCTGGAGGTGTGGGTATCTTTGATGAATATCGATACTCCCCCTCCTTTTGTGGTTCAGTCCAAGTTTTGGGGTCGAAAAGCATGGTATGAGGTATAACCTGGTAGTGCTGGGGTGCTTTCGGGAGCCCTGAACCAGGTTTCTGTTACTGCACAGATATCGATGTTCTCCATGCTAAGGAGAGTTTTGAGTGCGTGCATCTTGAGGTTTAGACATCTGGCATTGAGTAGCATTACTCTTAGTTTCTTATACCTTGTGATACCTATGGAGGTGGGTTTGTCTTTTGAGCCTTGCCTAAAAAAGGCACTATGGGGGTAGCAAGAGCCTTTGCCAATATCCGAAAGCCCAGGGGTGACAGGTGCAAGCCATCCCTAGCGAAGCATCGTGGCTTGTCAAGCATATCACCCCAAGCTGACAGGCATTGGATCCCCTTTGAATGACACCAGTACTTAAGCCAATTGTTGAAAGATCATCTTGTCTTCATATTGTGGCATCATTCTTGGTGAGGGTAAGATGCTGCTCAAGGTCAGGGTCATACCGGCCTGGGCTACATGATCAGAGAGCTCCTTTATGTCTCTTTTCATGTAGTCCAGGCAGGTACGTCTCGGGTCATTCACACCAGCATGGACAATGACTGAGTCATATTTGTACTTGCCTTGGAGTGACCTGAGTGCTTGTGTTATGTGGCGGATCCTAGCGCCCGACAGGCTGCTCACCGTGACCCTCTCCTTGTTCAGCCTGGTGAGCGGGACGTCAGTGTGCCTGACGATAGAGTCACCTATTACAAGTGTATCAGGTGTGTTGTTTAGTCTTAAGGGCTGTGACTGTTCAGCACACTGGCTTTGTGAGATATGTGTTGCACGTGTTTTGTTTTGGGGTAGCGGTTGCTTGGGTGTCTGCTTTGGAGGTCTCTGCTGCTTAGGCAGATCTTTATTTAGAGCCTCTGAGTATGTTTTTGTGTGATTATGTGTTTGGTTTGCTGTCGTGGTAGGTCTATGTGAGACTGGAATTGTAGTGAGTGTGGTTTCCTTCTCCTCCTGACTGGTTATGCCAGTACTGAGTTGAGAGAGCTTAGCCTCCAGTTTGGCTATATGGTTGCATCTCTCACATGTGCTGGAATTTGTTGGGAGGAGGAGAGGGTTGTCTGTGTACATGAGGCAGTTGTAACATTGCCTCAAGATTCCCAGATTCACCAGCTGGACCGGAGAGGAGATTGACAACTGACCTTCGGACATGCTAGAATAATATTGGGAATTCCTTAATAATTGAAAACAAGGGCCAGTGGGGAGTGAGGGTGTAGTGCTTTTAATTGTTAGTGCTGACTTATATAATTGCTTTAGCAAGTGCCAGGTAACTTAAGTGCAATGTGTTACAGGTAACTTAAATGCAAAAATGACAAACAGTAACTTTCTTTCAAGTGAAACAAGGAAATAAGTGCAGTAAGCAATGCAGATATCACTAGTGATACACAGAAGCGCTGAGAAGCCACGTATTAGGTGGAATTAGTGTTCCAGGGAAATAACAAGCAAACAAACAACAAGCATATAAACAAAGCTAGATTCAGCAGGCCTGGATCTAGTCTATGCTACAGCAAACAAGGTGTACCAATTTCAGTAAGATACAGTTCAAATATTCAGGCACTATAAACCTTTAACCAGAAATTCCCAGCTGAGAAGGGCAGAGTCCAGCCTCTTCTCCCACAAGAGTGCAGACCACGAACCTTCTTAATGTAAAATAACTGGCCTGAAGCCCAAGTGCCTAAACCAGAACTAATACACTTTAAGAATAACAGACACTGGGCTCTCAGTCAACAGTTCCCAACTTAGATGGATGAAAGCTACCTGTCCTGCCACCACAGTGCATGCCACAAACCTTCCTAATGTAAAACAACTGGTCTGAAGCCCAAGTGCTTAATCCAAAAGACTTAGAATGATAGCTACACTTTAATCAAGTTACTACCAAGCAGTAATAAATACAATTGAATACTTTAGAGAATGCCTGGATTAGTGCTCAAGTTACACAAACAAAGCTAGATCCAGCAGGCTCGAATCCAGTCTATGCCACAGCAAACAAGGCGCACCAACTTCAGTAAGAAGCAGTTCAGATATGCAGGCACTATAAGCCTTTAACCAGAAATTCCCAGCTCAGAAGGGCAGAGTCCAGCCTCTCCTCCCACAAGAGTGCAGACCACGAACCCTCTTAATGTAAAATAACTGGCCTGAAGCCCAAGTGCTTAAACCAGAATTAATACACTTTTAGAATAACGGACACTGAGCTCTCAATCAGTAGTTCCCAACCTAGAAGGATGTAAGCTACCTGTTCTGCCACTACAGTGCAGACCACAAACCCTCTCAGTGCAAAACAACTGGTCCGAAGCCCAGTAATGTAAGCGAAAGCTTACAATGTCGAAGTATCAGAACAGCGATTTTTTTCCAAGGGAAAAAAAAATCACTGTTCCAACAAAAAAAATAAATAAATAATAATAAAAATCAATTTCAAACATTACATTATGTGGGGGGGCTTCACCTCCCAAACCTCCCCTACTTAAATATAGCAACTCCGAGACCGCACTACAGTGCCAAAAATTGAAAAGTACCGATGCAGACAAGCAAATTCTTTCCCACGGAAAATATGTGCTTAACAGCCACTTCGATATTTCGCATTTTCAGCCTTTTAAGTTCGATCAAGATGCATTCGAAAGAATGCATCTTCGGTCTTATAATATAGACCCTATACATATATATACATATATATATATATATATATATATATATATATATATATATATATATATATATATATATATTTATATATATATATATATATATATATATATATATGTGTATGCATATATATATTATATAGACATACACACACACACACACACACACACACACACACATATCCATAATCTATCTACACATGTCTCTATATTTATACAAACAGTCTACAGGTTTCCACTTTTAACAACTAATTCTTGGCCTCTTAAATTTCACATCGGTTTCTTGTTAATATTATCCACCTTATTTCCTGCTCTGATGTAACAGTCAGAGTTCACCATTTAATATTACCATTTGTTATCCATTCTACACAATATATTATATATCAATTTAATAGGGTCTATATTAGAACATCAAAATTTCACAATTTCTAATGTTCTAACATCGACCCCCTTTTCAGCTGACAACATCAAACATGCAGGGAAAAAATATGCTGTTCCAAAACACATACACACAAGCACACCAAACAAACAACCCACACACATACACCTAAAATCTTACAGCTAACCCTACACTTAACTGTACAAACACCACTATCCACTTACCTTAACCCAAACCCTAAGGTCCATCACTATCACACACTCACCTCACCCGTGCCTTAACCCTCACGTCCACACAATCGCACACATACCTAATCCATGCCCTAACCCTAACTCACCTAACCCGCCCTAACCCTCACGTCCACACAACTGCACACATACCTAACACGCGACCTAACGCTAACTCACCTAACCCGCGCCCAATCACACACTTACCTGAACCTGACCCGTAACTTTCCACCACAGTGCTGAAAAATAGTGAAACGACAGAAATGGACAACCAAATTCTTTCCCTAGGAAAAAAATTGTTTTTCTGTTGTTTCGCTATTTTCAGCATTCACTGAATTGGGGTTGATATTAGAACACATATATATATATATATATATATATATATATATATATATACATATATATAGAGAGAGAGAGAGGCCCAATTTAATACTATACTCTTTGATTCATCATAATATGCACTCACCCCTGCAGACAAATCATTTTATTTACCATCATTAACATTACTCTCTAGCTTTTTTCTGTTTGCAAAATCAGGTAAAACTCGCTGCCCTTATTACTCCAGCATTTCTCATAGTGAAAGACTACACAATTTAAAAAAAAAAATCTTTTTTCTATTTCCGACACATGCTGTTGTTGTGTCTTTCGGCTTTTCCCGGTTAGGGGTCACCACAGCGGAACTCCGGTCCGCTAATGATTGGCAGTAGATTTTTACGTGCAGAGTTGCCAGCTCTGATGCACAACCTTCAATGAAGGTATGCCCATTCACGCATGTCTCCACACAGAAGACGCTCTAGCTGAGAATCGAACAGGACAACGTCATACTGTGAGGCGACAATGCTACCGCAGCACCATATGGGGCATAAATCAGTATCTAACTTGTATGTGGATTCTTATCAAAACAATCCCTTACTATTTCCGCTTTAGCAACTATATAATCAAAATGAAAATGTTCCTAGTTTATTAAATAAAGCACAAATATCTGTATATTCGACTGCAGTCAACAAACTTGCTAGTTAATAGTACTAACATTTAAAAAATATTCATAATTTGTGGTATTTTCCCCCAATTATTTTTTACTCTGCTCACAACAGTGTTAAAAATCAAGAGTTATGAGGGTACAGTTTTGCACATGAAACGCCAGAGGAGACTATCACTCTCCTCACTAGTGTAGACTCACCTCCCTCTATAAACATCTATTTATAGGTTCATAGGTTCATAGGTTGGTACTAGGCTATCAGCCCTAGGGCCTATACAAGCCTAGCCATAACAATTCCCTGGATATTTCTTCCCACATTATTTACTTTCCTGGATCCCTGTCTAGCAGGGTGACTGACGTGATCCCTGGGGTGAATTTCCTTTCTCCCATCCAATCGTCAAGGTTCCTCTTGAAGGGGTCCAAAGAGGCACTCTGCTTGACATGTATGGGCAATCTATTCCAGAGTCTAGGGAGTCTCTGGGTCAGGAACCTATCCCTCCAGCATGTTTTGTTTATTGTGATGACAAGGTTTAGATCCCTGGAGCGTGTAGCTCTGAGGGATTGGGATTTCTTTAAGTGTAGCATGTCCAACAGCTCTGGGTTTGACACGGCCTTGTATGTTACAGAGTATAGATGGAGTTTTTTAAGGTGGTCAGCATAGGGGATCTGCTTTAGGCCTGTGATTCTTTTAGTGAGGCATTTCTGAGGCCTTCTTAAGGCTTTCTTTCTGGATGTTACATATTACATATAATCACAGAACATGTGATTATAGAGAAAAGAGAATCGTTTACCTTGCTTTTTTTTTTCAAGCTTACCTGTATACTTAAGTTGCGCATTCCATAATATATATGACATATATAATATATGCCTGATGAAAGGGAGACTGGACTTTATAACAGTAAATCATGACAGTTAGTGCATTCACTGAATGTGGATCTTTCTATTTTCTTTCAATATAGAGGGCATGTTTTTTTTTTGAAATACACACCAAGAAAGCATATAAAGGAAAAATTGATAAAAAAATAATACTGAAACTTAAAAACATAAATGTTATTTATATGATTGTAGTGGCCTCTCATAATATATTAAAGAGAATATATTAAAATGACAGTTTGTAAAAAGTGGAAAACTGAACAGATATGTTTAAGGAAAGGAGTTTTCTATCATTTGATTTTCCTTGTTAAGCTTATGCTTGTAGCTTTCCACAATCCAAATCGATTAGTATAATACTGCCCTATATTTAATTAGCCCATAAGTCAGATATTTGTTTGCCGAAAAGAAACATCTTTTTTTAAAACAGTATTTAATTTTCACAATCTTTTTCACATTTGTGTTTATTACACACAGATTATTTAACACATTAGCAAGAATGTCAATGGACAATCTGATGGACATTAACTCACCGATGACACTATATTTTGTCTTCCCATTGCTTGTCACCATCACGTTTCATTATAAATTGATGCTCATTCATCTCTTAAGCCATCATACATGCAGTCATTGGGGTTCTCTCTTAAATGACCCTAAGTATACACATGCAGTCATTGGGGTTCTCTCTTCAATGACCCTAAGTATACACATGCAGTCATTGGGGTTCTCTCTTAAATTACCCTAAGTATACACCTGCAGTCATTGGGGTTCTCTCTTAAATGACCCTAAGTATACATATGCAGTCATTGGGGTTCTCTCTTAAATGACCCTAAGTATACACATGAAGTCATTGGGGTTCTCTCTTAAATGACCCTAAGTATACACATGCAGTCATTGGGGTTCTCTCTTAAATGACCCTAAGTATACACATGCAGTCATTGGGGTTCTCTCTTAAATGACCCTAAGTATACACATGCAGTCATTGGGGTTCTCTCTTAAATGACCCTAAGTATACATGCAGTCATTAGTTCTCTTAAATGACCCTAAGTATACACATGCAGTCATTGGGGTTCTCTTAAATGACCCTAAGTATACACATGCAGTCATTGGGGTTCTCTTAAATGACCCTAAGTATACACATGCAGTCATTGGGGTTCTCTCTTAAATGACCCTAAGTATACACATGCAGTCATTGAGGTTCTCTCTTAAATGACCCTAAGTATACACATGCAGTCATTGGGGTTATCTCTTAAATGACCCTACGTATACACATGCAGTCATTGGGGTTCTCTCTTAAATGACCCTAAGTATACACATGCAGTCATTGGGGTTCTCTGTTAAATGACCCTAAGTATACACATGCAGTCATTGGGGTTCTCTCTTAAATGACCCTAGGTATACACATGCAGTCATTGGGGTTCTGTCTTAAATGACCCTAAGTATACACATGCAGTCATTGGGGTTCTCTCTTAAATGACCCTAAGTATACACATGCAGTCATTGGGGTTCTCTCTTAAATGACCCTAAGTATACACATGCAGTCATTGGGGTTATCTCTTAAATGACCCTACGTATACACATGCAGACATTGGGGTTCTCTCTTAAATGACCCCAAGTATACAACTGTTGGCTTACAGAGGCACCGATTCTACTGTGAGATATCCTGCAATGAATCCATGGCATGTACACTCATTCTCTGTTTTTCTCTCTCTCTCACACAGACAGACACCCACCAGGAGAATTATTATGACTGGCATAGGAGGGCAAGACCCTTTCCCTTTCTCCTATAAGCAGTTTGTAGATACAAACTTACACTTGCTTGGGAGCTGGACTAACATCTCCCTGCCCCAGGCTGGGTGATCCTGTGTAAATGCACTTACTTTCACCCTCTCCTGCCTTACTCTTCAAGCCACTGAGCCACTAACTGATTTCAGGTTAACTGAAACGGAGAAAAAAAAATAAAGAAATGCCATGTTGGTACACTATCAGAAAACACAAGTACAGGAATGTAGTAACATTTTGTTGGAGCAACATATGTTTTTAAACCACTTAAGGTTTTGAGCTAATACAGGCTCTTCAATGACAGTATCACTCTTAACAAAGGGATCATGCCAGTTTGAAAGTCTGATTAACTTCAAAATCTACACTGGTTCAATAAAAAATATTATTTGTTTATGTTCTAGTGACTTTGTGTTTTTATATCATCCAAGTTATAGTCAGGGTTTATCCATCATAGATACACCTATATAATCGTCATTAACTTCCAATGTTTCCTTTTTTTACTCTGGTGTCTTGCTCTCCATTTCTCCTTTCTTTCTTGCTGGCTTCCATTCCCCTAGAAACAGCATAAGAATAGGGAACACTGCCTTGGGCCCTGGTCAAATTCCCCTTGGTCAGTATGAAAATTAACTTGCATTTCCTCCAGAAAGGGCCTATGCAAAACAAGAATAAGCAGACCACCAACAGTTAACAAAATACTTTCTGCAGCTGGAATAGAAATGCACATTCTGATAAACATGTCTCACAACACATTTTTTTCTCATTAGGGTAGTATATTGCCTTTTAACATTAAAGCAAATAAAGTTAACTAATGTGTTACAGAACATCTTCATAGTTTGTTGTTGGAAAAAATAATGTTATACTCAGTGGCGGCTGGTGACTTCAAATCAAAGGGGGGCTGCAGGAGCCAGCTGAATGGGTGGGGTCAAGGGGGAGGGGTGTGGCCAACCAGAAAGGGGAGGAGCTATGATCAAAACCACAAAAACTAACTTTAATTAAATACACTGCCCTGGGTGGCAAACCATCATTATGAGAGTCCAATCAAGACACAAATAAGTGTAGAAGAATAAAAATATTTCAATGCATTGGCTGCATGACAGCTTACTTAATATCTAGATGGAAACAAAAGGTTGTGAGGCATGAACAAATAAATTACTTTTTAAATACATTACTGGAATGCCAGTCAAAATCAAGTACAAGCAAAACCAGAAGCACTCAACTCAAACCACTTCTCCTTGCACTGCAGTTCTAATTATAATTTATATTCAGCTTTATTAAAGTGCCAAGTAACATGCTGAAAGTAGAAATCTCTGTGATGTACTCACTTGTAAAAATGTTTCTTATCCAAAAAAGACCTGCTGCCTGACAACTATCTACTTGTTTCATGGGGAAAACATGTAAGTAAAAAATGAAAAGCAAACAAGAAACAAGCTCAAGATACATTTCTTAAAGGATTACTGTACAGGTTATGGACCACACATGATTGGCATTCTGTTTAGTTTACGGGTAAAGTCTGTAGAGATGACTGGAAATCTCCAACAAGTGTACTGAGCTTTTTAAAATAATGGAATCCTGTCCTTTAATACCCAAGGCTTATACATTATCTAGTCAAGTATTCTCTGCATGGCAACAACAGAAAGGCTTTCAATGTTGGCAATTCTTTAACAGTATGCTTATTAAAGTTTACTTGCATCTTATGATCTCAGACAAGCTTACATTATGGTCATTAAAGCATTGCTACTTAAACACAGAGCAACAGGCACTTTGAGTAATAAGCATAAATCAACAGTAGAAAAATATGACAGAAACCAGACCTTTCTGCAAAATCAAGGACAGATGAAAAGCCACTGTAGTACTTGTGTCTACCTTGGATGGGGGGGGGGGGGGTAGACACACTGCACATTTACACTGCATAACTATTCCTTGCCTTGCTTGGACACATCCAGAGTCAGTACATGGTGGAGTGGGGTGCAACAAGTATGTCACAATTTGAAATGTCTCTGGCTGACTGTGATGGCCCTGACACATGTGTCATACCTCTCAGCCTCAGAGCAAGAAATCTGGACAAAGCCATACACAGAAGTGGGACAAATGCTCACAAATAAGGACAATTTTTAAATATTGCTCTAATAAACTTAGAAAGATAATAGAATAGGTCTTGCATTAGTATGACTTTTCTGAAGGGTATAAAATCTGAAACTCAAATCTCTGCCATTATTTTCTAACTTCAGTCTTTCGTGATTTGTCACTAATTTGCCAAAAAACACAATTTTATGAAAAATGGACCAAATGTGATGCAAAAATATAAAATAGCCACACAATACAGCTGGGAACCTGTCAAAGAAGGGACACTTTAATATTAGTACTGCTAACTTGAGCAGCTGACAAAATAAAAGAATCTACATGCATTTCGAGTAATCTATAACTTTGATTATTACAGTTATTTCTTAATTGTAAACCCTCCATGTTTTCTTCCAAAATTGCTATTTTGCGGAGGGATTATTAGGGGGAAGAGCAACATTTTAAGCCAAAATCGGAGACAGTTGAGAGGTTGGCTATGCCTAATTCTATAAAGCAATTTATTTGCATGTACCTCTCAACCTGTTAATGCAGTAAATCTGAACAAGGCCAAATATACTGGGGGAACATATAAACAGTATTAAAAATTGCGACAGTTGATAGAATAACAGTTCTTACTTTAGCATGCATTTTTCTGAAGGTTATGAAGTCTGAAACTCAGTGTATCATTATTTAGTGACTTAATTTCTAAATGATTTGCCAGAAAACTACAAATTTTATGAAGAACAAACCAAAAATAAGAAGCAAAAATCTATTCATTCTTTGAAAATCTGGACAGTTGGAAGGTATAGTTCAGCTGGGCCTGTCTGAGTTTGCTGCCCTTCCCCCCTGACAAAATCACGGTTGAATGGAGCCTCTGCAGCCATTCCTATGAACCATTACTTGGCTATTTCACTCCATTTACCATAAACACTAATGTGCATACTGCTTTACTTGTATGATGAGTTGGACTTCATTTGAAAGTTTTATTTTGTATTTTACAGCACAAACACTAAGTCATCTACTAAACAAAGCAATGCAGTCTCACAATGAAAACTTAGCATTAAAACTTCTCTGCTCTTGAAACTCACATTCATTGAAACAGCATTGAAACCCACATTCAAAGAAAATACATTTTGCCAGTGGCAGATAAAGATTAATTTTGGGCTGTTTTCAAATCATAGGCCCCTTGCATATGAAACATACATGTGCTCTTTGATACACCTTCCTCATTGTACTAAATTATATTCCTTGTACAATATATTACAGTTGTTAGAGGGCATTTTAAATTTGTTTTGAACATTTTTCCAGTAAACAATGAATCAAAATGCATGCACCCATAATGACAAAACTGCCCAGTTCAGAACATTTATCATAAAAGTCTACTCAGAATTCCACAGTCCACCATTATCAGTAAATATGCATAATTCTACAGTCCACCATTATCAGTAAATATGCACAATTCTACAGTCCATTATCAGTAAATATGCACAATTCTACAGTCCATTATCAGTAAATATGCACTATCTCTGAAGAAGTAAAAGTCATCTAAATAATTCCACATTAAAGAAATCTGTAACTAATGAAGAGGTTGCTGCTAGCAAACACCTTTATATTTCATGGTTTCATCGAAAAATAAAGTGCCTGTTGCCCCTCAGGAATAAATTGCCTATATTACATTAAAAAAATGATAAGCTAGTAATATTGCAAGAGGAAATGGATGGCAAACTGATAACGAACTCATAGTTAGTATCTTCACCAAGGAGAACATTCTCAGTACAGCAGCATCCACCCCTTGTGGGAGTAGAACCCACAGCCTTCTGCATCAAAGACAAGTACACAACTTGTTGTGCTATTAACAAGGCAAACCAACTTCACTTAAGCAGCACTAAAACTTCTGTTCCCCTGCAGCTCTCAGCTCCTTGTAAAATCTACTCAATACTCAACTTTGCAGCACAAGAAAACTGGAAAAAGCCAAAATGTATTGGGGGGGTCAAAAGCCCAAAAACCAGGGACACAAAAATTGCTTGTATAATCTTGGAAAGTTGCTAGAACCATACATTTTACTGCCAAGCTCCCTGTGCAAAACAGAGCAACATACCACTATGCCAAATCAGCTGCTTTGTAAAAGAGGAAGACTGAAACTTAAATGGCTATCATTTAGTGAATTCAGTTCTCACCATAGCTGTCAACCTCTTAGTACAAAACACCTGGACAAACCCAGTAATGAGGGAATACAGCCCTCAAACATTCAGTGAATTCAGTTCTTGCCATAGCTGTCAACCTTAGCACAAAAGATCTGGACGAAGCCAATAATGAGGGAATGCAGTCCCAAAAATAGGGACAAATTTCAAATATTCATCTTATAAACTTAGAAAATTGCTAGAATAAAAGGTTGTGTTATGGTTGTGTTACTATGTATTTTCTGAAGAACATGAAGTCTGAAATTCAAATGCCTGTCAATTTTACTGCTGAAAACAATTTTCAGCAGAGACCCAGGGAGAAATACTGCAGACACGTCTTTGTAAAATGACAGGGCACCAGAGCAAATCCACACAAACACAGGGAGGAGATGCAGACTCCACACAGAAGGCACCCCAGCCAAGAATCAAACCAGAAAACCTATAGCTGTGAGGCAACAATACTACCACTGCACCATCAAATATGCAAGGACTTAAACATTCAGAAACCTGAAGTCTGAAATTCAAATGCCTGTCAATTTTATTTAACATTTGTTAATCAGGACAGTCTGACTTGGAACAAAAAAAAAAAATTCAGCAGAGGCCCAGGAAGACATAATGCAGACATGTCTTTGTAACATGGGAGGACACAAAAGCAAACCCACACAAACACAGGGAGAAGATAAAGACCCCACAAATAAGGCACCCCAGCCAAGAAGCAAACTTGAGAACCTGCAGCTGTGAGGCAACAATGCTACAACTGCCCCATCAAATATCAAGCATTACAACATTTACAAACCACAGATATTATGAGGAACAGATCAGATCAAACATGAGGCAAAAATCTGCAGTTTTTTTCACAAATGGTGGTGGGTAGGGAATTAAGGTCTTTAAAACCTGCATACAAGGTACAGGATTCAAGCCTGAGGTATTCCCTACCACACACAAACTTAGTAGCAAACCACAAAAACTAAATGTACTGCAGTGGGTGCCAAACAGTTGTCATGAGAGTACAATCAAGACAAAATGAAGTGTAGAAGAATAAAAATATTTCAATGCATTGGTTGCATGACAGCTTAATATCTAGATGGAAACAAAAAAGGTTGTGAGGCATGAAGAAATAAATAACTTTTTTTTAAATACATTAATGGAATGCCAGTCAAAATCAAGTATAAGAAAAACAAGCAGCACTCAACTCAAACCACTTCTTGCACTGCAGTTCTAATTATAATTTATATTCAGCTTTATTAAAGTAACAAGTAACATGCTGAAAGTAGAAATCTCTGATGCCCCCACTTGTAAAAATGTTCCTTATCCAAAAAAGACCTGCTGCCTGACAACTACTTGTTTCATGGGGAAAACATGATCAAAGTAAAAAAATGAAAAGCAAACAAGAAATAAGCTCAAGATACATTGCTTAAAAGGATTACTGTACAGGTTATGGACCACACGATTGGCATTCGGTTTATGGGTAAAGCCTGCAGAGATGACTGGAAGTCTCCAAGTGTAATGAGACTCTTAAAATAATGTAATTCTGTCCTTTATTACAAATACTGGCATATGCATTTCAATACCCAAGGCTTATACATTATCTAGTTAAGTATTCTCTACATGGCAACAGAAAGGCTTTCAATGTTGGCAATTCTATAACAGTATGCTTATTAAAGCTTACTTACATCTTACAATCTCAGCCAAGCTTACCTGATGGTCATTAAAGTATTGCTACTTAAACGCAGAGCAACATGCACTTTGAGTAATAAGCATAAATCAACAGTACAAAAAATATGACAGAAACCAGACCATTCTGTAAAAATCAAGGACAGATGAAAAGCCACTCTAGTACTTGTGTCTACCTTGGATGGGTGGGATTCTCTGCACATTTACACTGCATAACTACTCCTTGCCTTGCTTCGACACATCCAGAGTCACTACATGGGGGAATGGGGTAAGTATGTCACAGTTTGAAATGTCTCTGGCTGACTTGTGATGGCCCTGACACATTTGTCATACCTCTCAACCTCAGAGCAAGAAATCTGGACAAAGCCATACAAAGAAATGGGACAAAGGCCCAAAAATAAGGACAATTTTTAAAATATCGCTATTATAACCTTAGAAAGCTAATAGAGGTCTTGCATTAGTATGAATTTTCTGAATGGTATGAAATCTGAAACTCAAATGTCTGTCATTATTTTCTAACTTCAGTCTTTAATTATTTGTCACTAATTTGCCAAAAAACACAATTTTATGAAAAATGGACCAAAAATGTGATGTAAAAATATAAAATAGCAACACAATACAGCTGGGAACCTGTCAAAGAAGGGACACTTTAATATTAGTACTGCTAACTTGAGCAGCTGACAAAATAAAATAATCTACATGCATTTCTGAAATAAAAGTAACCTGATTATTACAGTTATTTCTTAATTATAAACCCTCCATGTTTTCTTCCAAAATTGCTATTTTGTGGAGGGATCATTAGGGGAAGAGCAACATTTTGAGTCAAAATCAGGGACAGTTCAGAGGTTTGGCTATGCCTAATTCTATAAAGCAATTTATTTGCATGTACCTCTCAACCTGTTAATGCAATAAATCTGGACAAGGCCAGATATATTGGGGGAACATATAAACAGTACTAAAAATTGCTCTTGTATAAACTGGGACATAAATCTGGACAAGGCCAAATATATTGGGGGAACATATAAACAGTACTAAAAATTGCTCTTCTATAAACTGGGACAGTTGATAGAACAGGTCTTACTTTAGCATGCATTTTTCTGAAGGTTATGAAGTCTGAAACTAGGTGTGTCATTATTTAGTGACTTAATTCCTAAATGATTTGCCAGAAAACCACAAATTTTTATGAGGAACAAATCAAAAATAAGAAGCAAAACATCTATTCATTCTTTGAAAATTTGGACAGTTGGGAGGTATGGTTCAGCTGGGGCTGTCTAAGTTTGCTGCCCTTCCCCCTCACAAAACCCTGGTCGACTGGAGCCTCCCTGCAGCCATTCCAATGATCCATTAATTTGCTATTTCACTCCATTTACTATAAACACTAATGTGCATACTGATTTACTTCTATGATGAGTTGGACTTCATTTGAAAGTTTTATTTTGTATTTTACAGCACAAACACTAAGACATAACAAACTTGGCATTAAACCTTCTCTGCCCTTGAAACTCACATTCACTGAAACAACATTAAAATCCACATTCAAAGAAAATACATTTTAGTCGTGGCAGATAAAAATTAATTCTGGGCTGTTTTCAAATCATAGGCCCCTTGCATATGAAACATACATGTGCTCTTTGATACACCTTCCTATTGCTTTGAACATTTTTCCAGTAAACAATGAAACAAAACTGTCCAATTCAGAACATTTCCATCATAAAAGTCTACTCAAACTTCTACAATCCACTATTATCAGTAAATATGCACAATTCTACGGTCCACCATTATCAGTAAATATGCACAATCTCTGAAGTAGTAAAAAAGTCATCTAAATAATTCCACGTTAAATAAATCTGTAATGAAGAGGTTGGTGCTAGCAATCACCTTTATATTTCATGGTTTCATCGAACAATAAAGTGTCTGATGCCCCTGTGGAATAAATTGCCTAAATTACATTAAAAATAAGCTAGTAATATTGCAATAGGAAATGGATGGCAAACTGATAACAGGCTCATAATTAGTATCTTAACTTTCAGCATTCACCCCTTATGGGAGTAGAACCAACAACCTTCTGCATCAAAAGCAAGCACACAGCCTGTTGTGCTATAAGCACTAAACTTTTCTTCCCCTGCAGCTCTCAGCTCCTTGTAAAATCTGCTCAATACTCAACTGCATCTCAACTTCGCAGCACAAGAAGTCTGGAAAAAGCAAAATTTATTGGGGTGGGTCAAAAGGGCAAAAACCAGGGACACATTAAACATTGCTTGTATAATCTTGGAAAGCTGCTAGAATAAAATGCTGTGTTACCATGGTACCACCATACATTTTACTGCCAAAGTCCCTGTGCAAAAAAAGAGTCAGAACATACCACTATGCCAAATCACCTGCTTTGTGAAAGAAAAATGCTGTGTTACCACTGTACATTTTACAGACAAGGTCCCTGTGCAAAACAGTCAAGAGCAGCATACCACTACACCAAATCAGCTGTTTTGTGAATGAGAGGAAGAGTGAAACTTAAATGGCTATCATTTAATTAATTCAGTTCTCACCATAGCTGTCAACCCCTTAGCACAAAACACCTGGACAAACCCAGTAATGAGGGAATACAGCCCTCAAACATATTCAGTGAATTCAGTTCTTGCCATAGCTGTCAACCTTAGCACAAAACACCTGGACAAAGCCACTAACAGGGTATTAGAGTCCCAAAAATAAGGAAAAATTTCAAATAGTCATCTTATAAACTTAAAAAATTGCTATAATAAAAGGTTGTGTTACTATATATTTATTGCTAGAATAAAAAGTTGTTTTACTATGTATTTTCTGAAGACTATGAAGTCTGAAATTCAAATGCCTGTCAATTTTACTTCTGATGGAACAAAAACAATTTTCAGCAGAGGCCCAGGGAGAAATACTGTAGACACGTCTTTGTAAAATGGCAGGATACCAGAGCAAATCCACACAAACACAGTGATAAGATGGAGACTCCACAAAGAAGGCACCACAGCCAAGAATCAAACCACAAATCCTGTAGCTATAAGGCAACAATACTGCCACTGCACCATCAAATATGTAAGAAATTAAACATTCAGAAACCTGAAGTCTGAAATTCAAATGCCTGTCAATTTTATTTAACATTTGTTAATCAGGACAGTCTGACTTGGAACAAAAAAACAATTTTCAGCAGAGGCCCAGGAAGAAATAATGCAGACATGTCTTCGTAACATGGGAGGACACAAAAGCAAACCCACACAAACACAGGGAGAAGATACAGACCCCACAAAGAAGGAACCCCAGCCAAGAATCAAACCTGAGAACCTGCAGCTGTGAGGCAACAATGCTACTACTACACCATCAAATATCAAGCAAACAGACCCCACAAAGAAGGAACCCCCAACACTGCTACTACTACACCATCAAATATCAAGCAAACGACCCAACAAAGAAGGAACCCTAGCCAAGAATCAAACCTGAGAACCTGCAGCTGTGAGGCAACAATGCTACTACTACACCATCAAATATCAAGCATTGCAACATTTACAAACCACAGATATTATGAGGAACAGATCAGATCAAATATGAGGCAAAAATCTGCAATTTTTTTACAAATGGTGGTGGGTAAGGAACTCAAGTCTTTAAACACCTGCATACAGGGTACAGGGTTCAAGCCTGAGGTATTCCCTACCACACCACCATGAGCACCTGGGGCATTTACACACACACACACACACACACACACACACACACACACACACACACACACCAGTCCATTCAAATAGGCATAACTTCATTCACACACACACCAGTCATAACTTCATTCACACACTTCCCTACCATTCTAAACAATAATTAACACACTTACCTGTCCTTGTCCTTGCTGCCCATTCTCCATAACGTAATCCAAAGTCCTGCGATCCAAACCCTTCCCGATGAGAGAGACTGACTGCTGGTGTTGCAGTCCAGCCCCGACGTGTTTTCCCAGCGAGTCTGTGCACTTTAAAAGTGCACAGACGTCTCCTCATGTTTCCCTACCTGGAGCATGCGCAGTAGTCTGGACTACTGCGCGAAGTCTACAAGTTTTTTTTCTTTTTTATTCTTTTTTTTAATTTGTTTGTAGTTCTTTTGTTGAGGGGGCTGCAGTCCGGCAGTCCAATAGCACGGGCCGCTTCTTTTTTTTGGCAAAATGACTCTCAAAATAGTGATAAAAATATATGGCCTAATTATCCATACTTAGTTTAATTCATAGTGACCTCCAAGTGCTAATATTATACCTTGGAATTCAGAATAGGCTAGAGCCTTTCTTAAGGTGCCTAAAACTATTATTTGCATACCATGAGTTTTCAATACACAAGTACTAGCATTCAATAAAACCACAAACAGATTTTAGCAAGGCGTTAACCATGACTAAGTTGATATTCAACATGAGATGAAGTAGATGCTTTGGGAAACATTTAATGTGAAACATTCAGAAAAACTGAAAATTAAACAAACCAAGGAAAACAGAAACAAAATCAACCAAAGAAACAGCTGTCGGAGAAGGAAGAACACAAAATACAGAAAATGAATGTAATCCACAACACTGATTCTTAGACAGCATAATTCCCTCTACATTGCCATATTATACTACTGTGAATTGAAGTGTGCATTATATTTCACTATTTTTTAATGTCTATGTTATTGTTACACTATGAGACATGGAAGTATGTGCTGCCAGTTTAATCAAAGCACACCTTTTTCTGCAATCTTTAGTTACACATACTCATATATTTCAGTAGCATCGGCTGAAAGTGCAATCTGAAAAATACCTGAACTTAACTCAGCACTAACTCTGTTTCCTTCCTTCAAGCCCTGGTGTAAATATATGCTTCATTCTCAACATAGCAGTCAAAATATATTAATCATGTGAAAAAATAGTTTTATTCATTTTTAAATCTAACAACATTTGGCAATATTTATATGAGCAGTAAAATGTAATGTAGAAGAGAAATAATATAAGTGACTTTGACAGGCATTCAGTTTGGGAGGTAAACAACATTTTCAAATGCAGAACAGATATTGCATATTAGAGGTGATGCATGGCTAGGGTTTTCCATTAAATTCATATTTACCACAAAAAATGGAGTCTGTGAACTCACCCTCACAGAGCATCTAATTTCTGGAAAACTCTTCATGTAACTGCATAACACTACAATTTAAGGAAGTGTGAATTAAAAACTGGATTACAGATATAAAAAAAAGAAATAAAACAAATAAGGAAACAAGAAAAAAAAAACAGAAGCATTAGAGTTAAGTAAATATGGAGGAAAT
This sequence comes from Protopterus annectens, assembly GCF_019279795.1. Lineage (NCBI taxonomy): Eukaryota > Metazoa > Chordata > Ceratodontiformes > Protopteridae > Protopterus > Protopterus annectens. The sequence goes on from NC_056748.1 coordinate 683,359,899, forward strand.
AGAGGATAGCATCCCATCGTTGTTTTCATACCTAGAAACTAAAGGCTAGGAATTAGCAAGAACTGCATTTTGTTTTTACGTATATGTTGCTTTTATTACAAACACATTTTGTCTGCAATGAATCAGTGACTCAAGTTCTCAAAGCAGCACAAGTCACTTTTAAAATTGATCTGTGATGTTTCCATGGTCTGCCCACTTCAGAATAAAATTTTCCTGTAATTCGTTTTTGCAACTCTAGTATAGTCCATTTCATGTTATTCATGGATCTCTTCAGTTATGAGGATTAAATGTCTTGTAACTACACATTTTATAAATTGCTCAAACCACCTTTTAATTTGACTAGACAACCACAGTGCACAGAACTTAACTCTGGGAAAGCAGACTTTCATAAAATTCAGTGAAAAGTTCCCGCAAATGTTAATCTGTACACGTCTCTCTTTTTCACCCTGTATTATCTACATTTATACCAAAGGCAAAAGCTAATTAAACTTAAGCCAAAAATCCTTGTCTACTTTATTATGACAATAGTTTAGTTCTACACCGTGGCCTTTCAGCAAAGCATTTTATTTCATCTCATGTTTTATCCAGAACGTCTTTTACAAAAGAAGGAAAAAGGACCTCTAATTGTACCACCAAGCTGAGATTTATACTTTACAGAATGTGACATGGTACCAGATGTATACTTTACAAAATATGACATGCTGCCAGTTAAAGATATCAAGTACAGGCACAAAGGATTAATCTACTCAAAAATGAAGATACGATTAAGATATAAATAGTAGAATGGAAACTGTAGAATAAGAAAAAGAGGCTAAAGATAGTCTGGCAGGGATCAAAAAAACTGTAAAATCTGTGCTTGATCTTTTGCATAAAGAAGCAGTGGTCACTGAGTCAGAAGTAAAAGAATTTGGGTTATAAAAATATGTAGATTGCATGAAAATGCTATAGATAAAAATTAGAGAATGAAAATTTAGATGAGAAAGATTTGAAATAGGCAAAAGAAAGCCAGAATGATAAAATAAAGGGTGGTGCAGAGATGATCCAAGGATAAAGTTTCAGAACATATGTAGACGCCAACCAGGAGTACAGATGATAATTCAACAGCACAGTAGGAGGAGACATTCTATTGACAGCAGCTACATTACTGCACACAGCATTCTAAGCATATTAACGAGCTGGAGAGCTTATAGGCTAACAGACACCAAATCCAAAAACATGTAGGATTAAATGATATGACATTAAATATCGAGGTTTGACACATAAAAGAAAAATAAATGTTAAAAGGCACTCTTTGGCAATGTGCTACGAGAGAAACATTGAAAGAGAAATCAGAGATACTGAAGAACAGCCATAAAACTGCAAACACACATTTATGAGTTTTACTAACGTACCGAGCGGTTTTAAGCTCTTGGTCCTAGAAGCAAAATGGTAGAAATTCCTACCTGAGAATGAGCATTAATGCTCCATTAACTCTTTCATTTACCTGTTGCATCAACAAATTTATTAACCATATAAGAAAGGATGGTATAACAGATGAGAAAGGTCTTTATTCAAGTCAAGATGTAGATGAACGGAACACAGAGGTTTATGAAAGAATAAAGGATATGTGTAGTGTGCAGAGTATGAAAAAAGAGTTAAAGAAAGATAATGCTTATGCTTGTAGTCTTATATTAAGCTTTGCAAAGGATGATGTTGATAAAAGAAGATAGAAGAGCATTGGCAAAATCTGTGGCCATAGTACAGTCAGTGGATACTATTATATACTGAAGAGAGGGCAGACAAGTGGTGACTAAGGAAAGCAATGGCCAGAAATGAATTGAAGGAACAATGATAAGAATCCAAGATATATAGAGTTTTCTTGTCAGGATGTGTGGTTCTCCAAACCCTAAAGAATTGTCTAACCTACAGCCAAAGGAGTCTAAATGGAAATGCTTTAATAGATATGTTCTGGTTGATCTTTGGCTTTAATATATACCATTCTGTACATAAAAAGGCAGTTAAACAAATATTACAAAAAATGTTCCTAATTGATACTATTCCATGGCCCACTTACTAGAGCAAGGTAAAATGAAGTAGGTGAGGGATCCTTCTGAGCCAGGTTCTAAGAAACAGACTGCCCACTCTGACAGACTTCTCAATATATCATCTAATTATTTCTGGGATAGCTTACAGAACGACATCACACATGACCATAACTCTGTTTCCCACACTATCACCAACACTAGAAGCTGCCTAAATTTTAGAACTTGTGTGTTATCACTCACACAGAGCTTTGCTCAGATCTGCTGCAGCTCCTGGAAGTCATAAAACAATTTTATCACTTCTACTACTCCTACTACACAGTTACTAAGCCAGGCTTCAAACAGGCATTTCAGCTCTGGCTGCAATCAGAACTGTAAGATACAATCTTTATGGCCTAATTTAATTCCAGCTATTTTCAAAAGTTATCTGGGACTGAGCTCAACCTCTTCTCTTCCAGTATCCTCGGTTAAAACATACACCTTTAAACAGTTAAAATAATATGTACATTTCTTTTCTGTCCAGCAGGGCACACTACTGATACATTTAACATATGCAACTTTACAAATACATTTTTTCAACACAAGCATCTGTACAAATCAGTTTAATATTCAAATAACATAATTATTTACTAAATTCCAGCTAGCTGTGCTGCCATAGCTACATATCCACTGCCCTACTTCTCCTGGCATAGCTGGCAGTACTTCCTATCATCACAAGTCCAAAAGTTCATGAAAATAAAACTGAACATAACATCAGGTCTTTCTTACTGCTGAGTTCTTGAACATTTTTGCACAGCTGACTTTTTTCTGAAAAAGAAAAGTGCACATGTCTTCTTATGCTCACAAAACATTTTTTTCTTGAGATACGTGACTATATTTGAACATATGAAAAGGGGTGTAAGAAAAAGGTGAGCATTGTTCTAACTGTTAAATGTATTAGATAATTGGTATTGAAGACTAGAAAACACTGCTCTGCTCAGATAATATTTCTAATTTGAAAACACATTTAATGAGCTATAAATAATAATAACATGATATCTAAAACACCTGCAGTAGAAGCTGGCATGGATGACGTGATTTTCATAAAGGCTGCCTAATTTTCCCTGCAATAGTTTGCATAATTTGGTAGAATTGCAGCTGCAACTTTTACAAAACACCAAAAAAAAAAAAAAGAAAAAGAAAAGAAAAACTTGACATTCTGTGGTTTCTGTAAAGAGATTCTGATCAAAGATGGTGGTGTAAATACCCAATTAAAACTAACAGCTATAAATGTTCTGCCTCACACCACTGGATGAACTGTACTCCTCCATTTTTCTCTTTACTATTATCACTGATTTCTGTTTAGTGTGTGACTTAAATGTATTGTAAATTTTTGATCACTTGTTAATGGGACCTAGTCTGATGTCAGAGTTCTGTATTAATGAAGGCCATTGGACATATTAATCATAAGTTCATCAGCAGTCAACATGAAAGGGGCTAGAGTTGGTCATTAAATACATAGACTCTGTCCTACAAGAGTTTAATATGCTGTTTTTTTCTGTTGGACTACCTGGCTTAAACAAGCTATGACAAATATGAGCTACGCAGTTTATAAAGGATGGTCCCTGGAAGATATCAGGCAGCTTACAGAGAAGCTATGAGTTGGTGAGGAGCTACCCAATGGGGAACGCACATATTGCAGGATGAAATATTTATTACTTTTTTTAATGTTACTATTTTATGTGGTACAACACAAAAGGAGATATCGGCTACTTAAATGGGAAGGAGAAGACTGGCGGTGAACATGGTCACTTGTAGAGGGGAAGGATTATGAAATAAATCACAAACAGGCCCAGAGAAATCTTATAATTTAATGCAGTTAGGTTCTAACCCTCTAATACTGAGCAGTATATTAAAAGGGTCTACAATATGGGTGAAGAGTGTGATTCATACATCAAATTAGTGTTTTTCTTTTGACCGAAATGAATAGATAGGCAGTCACTATCAAAACATTTATGCATTTATTAGGGCAGGTGTGCTACTAAAGGACTAGATATTTAATCTGTACTTTTTGTTGAAAAAGCTTTTAGTTCTTAAAATCTTAAAGACCAAAACAAGGCAAAGGAGAAAATAATCTTGTTCACTGTGTAGACAGAGGATATTGCATGATGTGGTTGGAAAAAGTGTAGCCAGAGAACAATGTATGGTATGCATCTCTGTTTTACAACAGAGCAAAACTATTAGAGCAACTTATCAAAGTGGGGCCTGGGATCTCTCAGGGAATTCATAAAAAATCTTTGGACTTCAATTAAATAAGGACATTGTGAAGACCTCATCAGGAGGTACTACTGCTTCCATTATGCTCGTGATAGATAAGGGCAGAGGAAAGATATGCTTTTTCCTCTCATTATCTTGGAGATATGCCTGACACATACCTTTTCTTAATTCATTTAGGGAAAAGATGGGTAAAATCCATCTGAAGCCATAGGGCCTGCTAAAGAGCAGAATAAAATATTCCCAACCTTGGTTAATTTTAGTGGAGATTATCTTGCCACATCCAGGAGGGTGAACATCTTTGCTTTATAGCACAATGCATGTGGAATGAAACAGGCATACTTTTTTTTTTTTTTTTTATGAAGTATAGCTTCTACGATTTTGAGAGGCACTGAGAATGCCATGTTCCTGACAGTCAGACTGAGGATGCCATGTTCCTGACAGTCAGACTGAAACCTGCATACAAGTACTTATGGCGACTCGTGTGCTTGACAGGAAGTAGGAAAAGACAAGGAAGCATCAGTGATATGTTAATGGAATAAGCTAATGGGGAAATTCTCATGTAAGCACCTGTTTGAGATTTGTTTGTTTGTGTCTTTCGGCTTTTCCCGGTTAGATGTCGCCACAGCAGAACTCCGGTCAGCTAATGATTGGCAGTAGAATTTTTTTACGTGCTGGCTTGCCGGGCCTAACGCACAACATTCAATGAAGGAACGCCCTTTCCCGCATGTCGCCACACAGAAGACGCTCTGACAATCGAACAGGCAACGTCTAACTGTGAGGCGACAATGCTATCACAGCACCAGCACCGCAGTCAAGCACCTGTTTGAGATTAATCCTCCTATATGTAGAGATGCTCAAACCTTATGGCAAAGCACATAGCTGAGAGCATTTAAAACATTCTGCAAGTGAGCTAGTGTAAACTATAAGCATAACCTTCCATCAAAATGCAATTAATCAATCCTAAAATGATTGACACCTGTTGAAAACCAAATCATCAATCCACAAAGGATTGAAAGAAAAAAAAAATTTGCAGGGAGCAAGCTCCCCTTACAACCACCTATAAGGGGGGCTGCACATTCACACCCCTTGCTAAGTATTCATACCAAGTCCAAAATAACACTACAGTGGAAAAGAGGGCATATTCCTAGATTACCACTGTACCACAATATTGCAGTGGCAAAGCTGCTATATTTTTATCTGCTGGTATTAGATCGGCTGAAGCAGCTCTGCCAGATGTCAGATTTCTGTTTCTGGGGAAAGCAGTTCTCCCTGTAATGTAGATATGTAAGCATGCAAAATGTCTAATATAGGTATGGCTATCAGCCATGAAATAGGAAACTATGCCTTCAGGATGGAGTATTCTACATAGTGGGAGGCATAATACAGTATATTACATACCGGGGGCATAATACAGTATGCTACATAGCAAGGGGGGCATAATGCAGTATTTTACATAGTGGAAGGGCATATAATGCAGTATACTACATAACGGGGAGCATAATGCAGTATTCTACACAGTGGGGGTATAATGCAGTATTCTACATAGCAGGGGGTATAACGCAGTATGCTACATAGTGGGGGGCATAATGCAGTATGCTATATAGCATGGGGCTGGACTAATAAAAGCACTCATGAGCCACTTGCAGCAACAAATACAGTGAAGGATATAAAACAGAGATGATACAGCTCTCCCAGAGAATGAAGCCACCACTAATGGCACCTCAGTCTCTCACCTCAAAAGAATGACTGGGCTGGGCTGGTGGTGTCTTGTCCATAAATCAAAAGAATCCATCCATTCAGTAACTGAGGAGGAGACATGATGGTTACTGCACTGTTGGGGTCAACAAAAATTAAAGTATAAAGTGCAAAATATGTAGGCGGTACAGTACAGGTTCTTGAGAGCATATTCTTTGGGACTTCTCTCTCAAATTTTCATTCAGTCTACACCAGCATTTTTGAAACAGCACTGTTCACATAAGGGAATTCAGTTAACCAAAGACTTTTCTGCACCTCATGAAAACACTGAGGATGGAATAACTATCACACAGTGCCTGGATGTATCCATGTTGCTGCTGTCCTGAAGAATGACATAAAAATTGAAAGTGACCAATTGCTCATTAAATGGGCCTTACGAAAATAACATTCAAATATAAACACATACTTCAATAAATCAGTGTGTCGACCAATTGCAGCCCTTAAGGCCAAACACCTTGCCTGATGCACTAGTAATAGGTGACTCCATAGTCAGACACACTGATGTCCCACTGACCAGACTGAACAAGGAGAAGGTGACTGTCTGCTGTCTATCGGGAGCTAGGATCCACCACATAACACACGCACTCAGGTCACTCCAAAGCAAGTACAAATATGACTCCGTCATTGTCCATGCTGGTGTGAATGACCTGAGACATACCTCTCTGGACTACATGAAAAGAGACATAGAGGAGCTCTCCGATTATGTAGCCCAGGCTGGTATGACCCTGACCCTGAGCAGCATCTTGCCCTCACCAAGAATGATACCACAATACAAAGACAAGATGATCAGCTTTAACAATTGGCTCAAGTACTGGTGTCATTCTAAGGGGATCCAATGTCTGTCTGCCTGGGATGATATGTTGGACAAGCCACACTGCTTTGCAAGGGATGGCTTACACCTGTCACCACTGGGCTTCCGGATATTGGCTAAGGCTCTTGCCAGCCCCATAGTGCCTTTTTTAGGCAAGGCTCAAAAGACAAACCCACCTCCTTAGAAAACAAAAATGGAAAAAAACTAAGGGTAATGCTGCTCAACGCCAGAAGTCTAAATCTCAAGATGCAGGCACTTAATGCACTCCTCAGCATGGAGAACATCGACGTCTGTGCAGTAACTGAAACCTGGTTCAAGGCTCCTGAGAGCACCCCAGCGCTACCAGGCTATACCTCGTATCATGCTTTTCGGCCCCAAAACCCGGGACCGAACCAGGAGTGTCCATATTTATAAAGGACACCCACACCTCCAGGTTAGTAGCAACACATGAAGTATCAGAGACCATACAGGTGCAACTAACCATAGGCAAAACTGCTATACAACTGGTAGCATGTTACAGACCACCCTCCCAATCTCAAGAACCCCACTCAGTCTTCCTGAAGACATTGGAGGATATGAATGTATCACAAAATACCATCATACTGGGAGACTTCAACTACCCAAACATAGATTGGGTACATTATTCTAGCCCTAATACCCTAGCCCAAAGGTTCCTGGAATTCATAAATTCAAATGCACTGGAACAACTAGTCACCTCTCCCACTAGGGGAGATAATATACTAGACCTGATCATCACAAACATGGGGACAAAATGCTCCACACCGTAAGTATACCCCTCACTAGTGAGATCTGACCACAAACTAATCACCCTGGATATACATATCCCACCTCCACCCCCAGCACAAATGACCACAGTGAAAAACTTCCCAAAAGCAGACTTCACTCTTCTTAAGACTGAGATGGTATCCTTTAAGCCCACTGTGCCAGTGGATACCACATCCCACAATGCCGAATCCTTCACAAATGCTTTCTATGGACATCTCCAAGAATGCATGGATCATGCAATCCCAAACAAATCCAAGTCCATCTCCACCAAATGTAAGCGTCCTGTCTGGTGGACCTCAGCCATAAACAAATTGTATAACAAAAGAAGGAAGCTACTGCACGTCAGAGTGAAATCCCATGAAGGGAAGACATCCCTGATCAACATTAGCAGAAAACTACGTTCTCTCATAAAAACATCCAAGGCAAACTTTGAGAGAAAAATCGCTAAGGACACTAAAGATAACAACAAAGCCTTCTTCAGCTATGTTAGAAACCTGGGCGGAAACCCTCAGATATGCTCAGAGTTGGTTCACAACAACAAAAAATACACTGAACCCACAGATATTGCTGACATTCTGGCTGACAGGTTCAGTACAAATTTCTCGCCTCCTTCACCCCCAAAAGAAGAAATACTTATCCCAGCTGAATGTAATCTCCCTGTCATCTCAGATGTCCAAGTGAGAACCGCCCTAAACAAAGCAAAAAACACAGCATCAATGGGACCTGACGGTATCCCGGGGTGCGTGTTACGTGAACTCCAAGAGGAGCTAAACCCACACATAAAAATGCTATTTAACCTTAGTCTTACTTCGGGATATGTACCTGAACAATGGCGTACAGCAACAGTGGTCCCACTCCACAAGGGGGGTGCCTCTACAGACCCTGGAAACTACCGCCCCATAAGCTTGACTAGCCTGGTCTGCAAAGCTATGGAAAGAATCATTATGGAACTCATAAACAGAGACATAGGGGACCTACAGACGCTTGACCCCACCCAGTTCAGCTTTGTAAAGGGCAGATCCTGCCTTTTAAACCTGGTTGACTTTTTCGAAACAGTCACTAGATCCATTGATGAGGGCAAAGCAGTCCATACAGCATACCTGGACTTGGCTAAGGCCTTCGACACAATACCCCACTCAGGCATCATAGATAAGCTAAATAGCTTAAAAGTAAACCCTTATGTCACTAGATGGGTTGCAAACTGGCTAAAGGACAGAACCCATAAAGTTAAAATCACTGGAGCAATGTCAGACTCAAAGCCAGTCACAAGTGGTGTCCCACAGGGATCTGTCCTGGGACCCCTCTTGTTTGGCATTTATTTTCAGATGTTAAAGCAAACATGGGAGGGCTGTGGCTGACAAAGTTCACAGATGACTGCAAACTAGGCGCCATAGTCGATACACCAGCAGATACACACATCCTACAAAAAGGCCTCACTGAAACGGACAACTGGTGCCGTAGTCACAGCCTTAAACTAAATGCCAAAAAATGTACAGTCATCCCTTTTGGAAAAAACAAAGTACCCACAAATTATCACATAGACAACAACCCACTGAGTACGGAAAAGGTAATTAGAGACCTAGGGACCCAAGTAGACAGCGACCTCTCATTTGACACCCACGTTGCCAAAGTGGTTAGAAAAACATTCTACCTTGCACACCTCATCATGAAGGGATTCCCATCCAGATCCAAGGATGTCATTGTACCCCTATATTCCTCCCTCATCAGACCCATGATTGAGTACAATGCCCCATTTGGTATGTACCTCACCCGGCACTTGCAACAGCTGGAGAGACCACAAAAGTACCTCACCAAAAGGATCAAGGGTCTCCAACATATGTCTTATTCTGCCAGACTAAAGAAACTTTAGCTCTATTCAGTAGCATACCACCTGCTCAGAGGTGATCTCTGCCTGAAGTACAAGGCCATGTCCAATCAGGATCTGATGGACATGCTCCACCTCAAAAAATCCAAATCCATCAGGACCACGAGAGCTAAAGACTTAAACCTCGGCACAAGTATGAATAGAACATGCTGGAGGGATAGATTCATAACCCAGAGGCTTCCCATGCTTTGGAACAGGATCCCAGTTCGTATTAGGCAGAGCCCCTCACTGACTCTCTTCAAGAGAAATCTTGATGAGTGGATGGGAGATCGTAAGTTTACCCCAGGGGTCACATCTGTGTCACTGCTAGACAGGGGCACAGTAAACTAATTCTATTATATAAGGGGACCTTCACTGTGTCACTACTAGACAGAGGCACAGTATTCTAGATTTATTCTGTACATTTTTGTACCATTTCATGGGGTGGCAAAAGCCACATCACTATGGCTAGGCTTACAAATGCCCCAGGGCAGATAGCCTAGTACTATACTATGAAACTATGAAACATAGGAACTCATACTCCACCCCAACCCACAGTCATCCAGTTGAATCATAGTCAGAAATCTTGGAATGAAAACTATTTTAATACCAGAACATCTAACTGTATAAAATTATGATACTTACGTGTTATCGCAACTAGATTTCTGCGATACTACCGGTTGTTTCACGATGTTTAAATGTAACCTATCACTGCAGTGAAGATGTCAAACAAGTGTTTTCTTTCATAGTGAAGGTTGTTTTAGGCAGGGTTATGAATAAAAAAAGTAAAAATCTAGTGTCGCTGTTTATGTAGGCACTTTACTGACACGGTGTCATGTAGCTGGCAGTATGCTCTTACCAAATATCGCCTCACTTCACTTTTCTTCACCAAGTAAGTGACAAAGCATTGCAATGTTTCTGTGTTTTTATGCAACTGTGTCCATGGCTTGGTATACGACTGTAGCCGACAGCTTGCACTCACTACTATAGAACAGATAAACTCGTTCTGCCATTACCTTATGAATTACACTGTCTTAGAAATGTGAGACAATTGAAGCATGCGTGTGTTATGCATGCAAAACAGGAAGACTGAAACAATTGTTTCTCTCTTCCTGAATGTAATCCACAGTTACTTTTCATCAGTAAGGACATCAAATAACAGCTTGCAGTTTTCCCCAAGTCATTTGCATGACAGCATGTGTATTATCGCAACCACAAAAATCTGGTTGCGATAACACCCAAGTACCCAAATTATTAATACATAGTAACCTTCTGATCAGAATGATAATGTCCCGAGAATGTTGCTGTATCAGTATTCTTATCATGTGGTATAATCATTGTAATAAGTGCTCTTAATTATGAGTTGTAGATTACTGGACATCTTCAGTGCAAATTAAATAAAATTCTTTTCCAGAATCTTTTATTTATTGTGCATGTTTTATGGGGAAAAAAGATAAGTAAAGAGAATCTGGAAGGTGAATGCATGTTTTAGCACACACAGAAGAAAATTTGAGAGTCATTCATTATAGAATAAAAAATATAGAAAATTAGTTATACATAGGGCCAATGAAAAAATAAAATTGCCAATGAAATTGGAATTACTAGTTCTGTTACCTGTTGACTCTTGTAACTCACCATAAAAGTAAGAAGATGCTTCCAATAAAACCTGCCTTTATCTATGTATGTACACTGCAACCAATTTTTCCATAATTTAAAATGAGAAAGTCACTTGTACAGAGTATAAATAAACAACAAGTAAATTAAACAAAATACACAAACAATATATATGGAAACAGGTGACATGAAATGTGCTAAAGCCTATAGTTTTCTTATCTGGGAACAGTGGCTTTGCTTCACAAAACATTCATTGTGGCCAGCTGATTATATGTCAAGGCAAACTCTCCCACGGATGGACATGTTTATTTTTATGGGTTAACCAGATGCCTTGGCAGAACATTTGCTTGTAAACGGATACACAACACTATTCACAGGAATACTCTACTTATATTTAAATATGACTTGGGTCATGATTGAAGAGAGACTGAGTGGACTAATGCACGTTTCTTGTTAAAAAAAAATTAAAACAGAAATTTGTTTAAGTAAATTTATGGTAAATTGGTAAGTTAACAGTGAGTGGGCTTTCAAATGTGACCAAGAGTAATAAGGAGGAATGGAAAGGAATATGTGGAAAAGCTAAAAAGATTACAATGACAAACTTCTGAAAAATGAAGTGTTGGTTAAAATAAAAACATACAACATAAATATATGGGAAATATATGAGGATGGTAATAATAGGCAGACACAGATATCATGCAGACCCAGAATAGTGAATCAACACATTTAAAATTGTTAAGATAACATGAACAAAACAATATGATGCATTTATCATACTACACTGTACAGCTGTAATAAAAATAGGTTATTTTAGCATCATAGCAGTGGCTGCACTCCCTGCACCACTTGATCTCAGGAGAGCTGTACGCAATGATGCAGGTGTTGGCATGTGCGTATGCAAAACACATATGTATCTATACATATATGTATAAACAGATACACACACACACACACACACACACACACACACACACACACACACACACACACAGAAAAAATATGTATACTTAAATATACACAGACATGTTTCTCATTTGGTCATGTACAAGTGTCTCGTGAAACAGTTAACACTCATCTAAGTGATCCTCTAAACTGTGATCATTTTAGAGCAAACACTTCAATAACTCAATTACTACTACTTTATGTGCTCCCACAACCCATGTTAATTATATATACTACCTCAGAGATCAAACTGCAGCAGGGTAAGGACAAACTCCCTTATCCTGTTGTACCACAACCCCATTCAAAAGACTGTAGACAAAAACTCAGGAAGAATGTTCACTTATAGCACATGCAAACACAAATATATACACAACAGTGGCAACAAACAATAAAACAATTTCTTACTTCACAGAGGAAATTTTCAAATCATAGGAATCCCAAAAAGTCCACTGTAAGAATACATTTATTCCACAAAATAAAAGTATCTTGTTGGCTTTCCAAGCTGCTCTTTCACAGAGTTTTTCTTAAAGTAAAAATGAGACATGCTGGAAGATTCATGAAAGAAACTAGCTTGAGCTACAAGTCTGTAGCTAAAAAACCCTGCTCCCACAATGAGTTAATTTACAATTCAGGGACATGTTAGCCATAATGCGGTAGGACCTTATTAAAGGCTAAATTTGCATATTTCTGAATCAGTTGTTACCATGATGTACAAATCATTGCTGATATGCATGCTGCAGTAGTAAACTATTGCTCACATAGGCAGTGGCATTCCCCCCCAGTCACTCTCTCCCACACACCCATACAGATATACATTCAAACACATACCCACGCTCACACAGGTATACATTCCAACACACACAAACTCTCACACAGGTATACATTCAACACCCAGGTATACATTCCAACACATGCAACTACTATCCCCATACCCATTCACCACGCCAGTTTGACTTTCTGTGGTTCTTCCCACCCCAACCCCCAAGAACCATAAAAGTTATAGTGCTGTTGTGGCACACTTTCAGAGTGCCCGGTGGCTAGTGTTTCCTCCATAGTGATGCCTGTGCCACAATGGCACTTGAGTTATCTGTGTCCCAGGTACCCAGTGACTTCCACCCAGATCCCTGTACCACAATTTTGGTAGGTGTTTGAACACAGACTGTGTTCAATACTGCAACGTGATGGAGATGTCCATACTTATCTACACAGTCTAGTGAATTCTTGAATTGCTCAGCATGTAGACACCTTCCAGAATGTGGTTTAGAGGTAAGACTGCACATGGCAAATTAGCATGCACCTCTCACCTGGGCTGCCTCATTAGCATTCAGTACAGCTGCAGGGCCAGCCATTTGCAATACTGCACATAGGATCATAGGAAGTTACTAGGCTATTGGCCCTGAGGCCTTTACAAGATTAGCCAAGAGTTTAGCCCATTTTCCAAGTCAACGCCCTATGCCCCTGTCCAGCAGGGACATAGGAGGAATTCCAGAGGTGTATTTCCTGTTCCCATCCACTTATCCAAGTTGCACTTAAAAAGGTTTAATGAGGTACTCTGCTTTACACAAAGAGGGAGTCTATTCCACAAAAGGAGGTGTCTCTGGGACACAGATCTGTCTCGCCAACAAGTCCTACTGATGACATAGATGAGGTAGAGGTCTCGCTTGTGGGTTACTCGGGGCAACTTGACTCGCAGATATGCAGCAGTAACATCAGGGTGTGGTCTGAGATTGCTTTGTATGCCAGATGTCACCTCTGAGGAGTCTTGGAGGAGATTGAGTAGAGGGACATGGCTTTTTGGCCTATCTGTGTAAGGTAGATGTTTGATACCCAGGATTCTGCGGGTGAGGAATCTTTGTGGTCTCTCTCCAGCTGCTGCATGTGCTTTGTGAGGTACATGTGGAAAGGGGCATTGTATTCAATAATCGGTCTTATAAGGGAAGAATACAGGGATGTTATGACCACCTTGTCCCTGGACGAGATACCCTTACCAATGAGGTGGGCCATGTAGAAAGCTTTCCATACAATGGAGGCAATATGCTGGTCAACAGACAGTTCGCTATCAGCCTGGGTTCTCAAGTCCCTCACAACTGATTACATGCTTAGTGCCTTATTATCAACGTGATAATTTGTGGGAATGTCATTCTCCCCAAAGGGAATGATGATGCATTTTTTGGCATTCAATTTGAGGCCATGTTTCTGGCACCAGTGATTTCTTTGGGTGAGACCCTCTTGGAGGATGTCCACATCACTAGGGGAATTGATGATAGCACTCAGCTTGCAGTCATCTGCAAACTTGGTCAGCTATAGCCCACTAGATTTGGCCTGCATCTCTGAGAAGTATATCCCAAACAGCAGAAGCCCAAGGACTGATCCCTGGGGTACACTGTTTATTACAGGTCTACTACTTGAGGTGGCTTCCCCTCTTTTGACTAGGTGGGTTCTATCAGTGAGCCAGTTTGCTATCCATCTGGTAATATGTTGGTTGATGCCTAGTTGAGAGAGTTATTATACCTGAGCGGGGAATAGTATCGAAGGCCTTGGCCAGGTTAAGGTAGGTGGTGTGCACCATCTTCCCCTCATCTATGGTCTTGGTGACTGTCTCAAAGTCGTCGACCAAATTTATCAGGCATGACCTCCCCTTGACAAAACCAAGCTGTGCAGGATCAAGTGTCTGGAGGATGCCAATGTCCTTGTTAATGAGGTCCATAATCCGTTCCATGGCCTTCAGATCAGGCTAATTGGGCTGATGGGTCTATAATTTTCTTGATCGGTATATACTCCACCTTTCTGCAATGGGACAACAGTAGCTGTCCTCCACTCGGCTGGGATGAAGCCGGTACTTAGGCTTTCGTTGAAGAGGGTGCCTAATGGTGCTGCAAGTTCCTGCCCGAGTTCATGTATGATGCAGCTTGGGATGTTATTGGGTCCCATAGAGGCTGTATTTTTTGCCTTCGAGAGGGCAGTGATGACTTAACCCCTAGAGATAAGGAGAGGGGGCAGGTACTGGGGATGTCCTGTTTTACTGATAGGGGGGAACATCTTATTGAATCATAAACATATGTTTCAAAATGTATGCGGAAGTGTACACATTGCAGTATCTTCATAAATCCAGCCTTGGTTTTGCAAACAGACTCAAATGAAAAAATTATTATTTTTTTTTATATTTGTTATTGTTTTAAATGGAAATAGAGATTGGGTTTAAGGTCCATTGATAGTAGTGCCTGCTGTTATTAAATGGGAGTATCTGGATGGAAGATCTGGTTTTGTTTTGAAAAGTGAATGTCAACTTGGAACAGTAAAAGTGAGATCTTTATGGTCCTAACAAAATTTAAGAAAAAAAAGATAATGTGCAAATCAAGAAAAGAAATGGAGAGTATCGATATTTGTTGAGATAACAAAGTGTAAAATAAAATGGGTAAGAGTACGTGTGCCAAATAAATTAACGCCATCAATATTATGGGGAAAGAAATATCTGATTTTACATGTCATCTGAAACACAACACACCATTAGAGTTCTTGCAATGTCTCCATTACTAAAGTACTCGTAGCCCATTGTTTCGTATAGGACTTCAATATCTGCATAGACTAGAACCACCAAGATTTTTGATAATTAGCAAATATGCCACCATCTGCATCATACAAACATCCATAATAAGAGTCAATAAATCACTGTATGATGAGAATGTGACAATTGCTATTGAAACAATAGGTATATTGATTTTATTTAGCATTTTTCTTTTAATGAGCATTGTAATAAAACAAGACTGACCTGATGATAGCCACACTAAATGTGGTCCGACAAGTTATACATTTTATTTACTGCTTGTAGTTTGGGCCACATTTTTTGTGTTTGATATCTTTGAAATCAGTGTCACAGAAAGTGTGCTCAAAAAGTTAAGCAAATTGGGTGAAGTCAGATAAAACACACCAGATACTCTATAGTATCTGCATGAGTGTCTGCATTCTCACTGTGGAACATGGTGGCAGATAGGTGATGGGGTTTTATACCCTACTCAGAAAAATATCATGTCTTAGAAGGAATTACTGCTCAATGAGAAACATTACAGCTACAGGGAAAGCAATTCCTTTGCAGATATCTGACAATCGAATGAAATATAATTTCAAATGACTGGAGGTATTAAAACTCTGTCAGTGAAGTGGGAAAAGGAAAAAAAAATGAAATTTCATATACCTATCAAAGAGGCTGTCATAGGCGATAAACTTTATGTGAGCAGATGTGCAAACACAGATTTTTTCAGTCTTCTGCTAAAGTGACAGTGATTCTATTAAAGAATTGGTAAGAAATTACTGTCTCATGCAGTATAAATTACTTGTATAACTTGCAGCTGTTTTTCTCCACTATCCTGAGACTGAGATGAAATGCTGAGCTTAAAGAATAAATACAATTTAAGTGTGCATTCTGATTCTTCTCTCTCAGTGTATCTTGCCAATAAAGTAAGCAAAGCAATGACCCTTTATTTCGTTACAAGTCTGACAATAAGGTTTCCTTGGCAAGAAAATGGCTTTGCTAATAAAAGTGATTAACAGGCTCAAGGAGCTCTTCAAGTGAATCTGAGTTTAAGCATTTCTTCTGTTCACTGCTGTCAAACTCTAAACTGCTTAACTGCAAGGCCATCAACATGAAAATAAAAAACAGATATAGAATGCAATGAGAATTATCAAATTGCAAAAATGGACAGATTATAACAGATTAGAGATCCTCTTGACTTCTGATACAAGGTCTACCAAGAAAGGATATGAAAAGGTTCTCATCTACAGTTTATGACAAATGTATTTAATCCAGAATATAACTTGAAAAGAGTTTATCACATGCAATCAGATGTAATTTGACAGATCACCCTGAGTTTATACAATGGAAAGTAGCACTAATTTGCAGTAAAAAGTGAGGATAAAACTGGAGTATTAAACAGATAAAAAAAAAATATGGACTGCACAATACTATCACCTATTCAGAAATAATCTAAAGTAACAAGGGCAAAAGAAAAATATGATCAGGAACATAATGGAGCATGCATACATTTTTCTATACTGGCTACTAGACTTTGTCCTAATCAAAATGAAAATGTAAATATAAATGAAAAACTTCAGAAGCAACATTGCAGTTTACCTCTAGTGGTGTTATGGGTTACTGTTACATATCATAAGCAATGATAATCAGTGAGTAACAAAAAGTACTTTGGGAGGTGTGGCAAATATCTTGGATTCAGTACTAAATGAAATATATGCTTCATGTTGAAACTCCAAAAATCTGCAGTTTTAATCCTAATTACAATGACAAGTGGGACTTTCAGGAATATCTACTATGTTTGAAGTGGTGATACAGTGGGGTATTTACTTTACTGTAAGAAACAGCAACTTTGGAGTTGGTATACATAAGCAGAAAAGATTTCTGGGGTATAGAAGAAAAAAATGATGTCAGAATGCACCCATACCTGTAAATATAAATAATAAACTGTTCCCAGTCTTCCCATTGATGGGAAATGACCACTAGGGCTTCCCTGGCAGGAATGAATGGCTCATATAACTATTTGCCAAGTATATTTGCATGAGGTGTATGATCCAATTGGGTTTAGGTAGATGTGCACTCAGTTTGGTCCTGCAGTGCCCAAATACATACATATTACATACATATACATATATACACATATTTACATACACACACAAAATTTATTTTTTTCCTTAAAACATTGGAAACAGTTCTGGAGATGTTCATTTGCAGATTATATAGATTTGAAATCTAAACACAACATTAAAAGTGACATTACAAGTATGGTAAAAGAAAACTAACCATACTAACATTTCCTGTTATTTTTTATGCAGTACACATTTTAAAATGTTTCATTCACTCTAACATTATGTCAATTTCTCAAGTCCTGCCTTCCCTTAAATTTCACTTCTTCTCCTAAATTATAGTCTGTGTATATCATTCCCACAAATTCCAGTTACTTCTTAGCCATTTGCCTCTGTTCAATTTCTTTTACCTCTTTATAATATTCACTACTACAGATTTAGTCGGTTTAATTTTTGATTTCTATTTTGTAGTAGTTGTTTTTCTTGTAAATAACCGTATTAATTTTATTAAAGCCTTACCAAGTCTGGGCAAATCATCTTATATTCCAGCTCAGAAGAATCATTTCCTTGGTTATAACCATGTGTTCCTTTGATATTTCTGACAAAGTACTATGCAGAGATTTTTTTAAACACATGTTCTCAGTTACCTCTTCCTTTTCCATTGCATTTCCAATAGTTACCTGCCTGAGGAAAAATTCTTAAAATATCTGCTGGGGGTATAAAAATACCTATGCAAACACTTAGTTAAAAAAAAAATAATAATATAAATCCTAAACCTTCCACACTGTGTTGCATAAATGGAATGGATCCTGCCACTGTTCCTTGGCGTAGTACCTTTCCATTCTTTCTTCCCAATGTTTTCAAATGTCCGCTACTTGATTCTCATACGGCCTACTAATTATAACTTTTTAACAGCAATTTCTGTTCCAAACTCAATTAAAAGCAGCACTAAACTCAGTCTCTTACATTTAACCATCTCCTACCCCTTACTCCTTGCCTGTAGTTTTACCAATCACTGATAGGGTAGTTTTTTTATCTCAGCTAAAAAATTAGGTAAAAGGACTGCATTTAATGTGCTTTAACTCTGCACATCTAAATCCACCCAGTCAGCACTTCTAATTATAAATGGTCTACACAACAGTGCGCACAACTGATAATGTTTTCATTACTATCTCAGTGTTGATGCTGAACAACAAGACAAGTCCACGTGGTCTCATATAACACAATAGAAATATCTGTATCTGTCTGCATCTTTATCACCATCTATTGATCCATGACGGTTATGTATGTCAGTCTTTCTATATATACATATGCAGATTGGCTTTTATCATGATGAAGTTTAAATTCTGATAGCTGATATTTAATTCCTAAAGTTTTTACAAGCAGAGCTTAACTTCTGCAGCATAAGGAATTTTATCTGCAGACCTCCATGAGAATTCACTACTGTAAACTACCAGCACCTTTGAAGGTCATCAGCTATTCGAACAATATTTAGCAAAACAGTTGATTTTTCATAAAATAACATAGGATAATTTCTCCATTACCTCAGGCAGGAGAGAATGACAATGCCAAAAGACATTGCCAAAAAACAATGCAACCAGTCTTTATTGTGCACAAGAAATATAAGTAAATATTTCTTAACAAGGAAAGGATTACCTGAAGTCAGCCATAAACCACAAGCAGCATGTAAAATGCTCAGATCAACCACTCATAGGACATTCATAAAAAACAGCAAGCGAATCGGAGTTGCTGGCTACTGAGACTCATCTGCATATATCAACTGGACACAACCTGATTTAAGTATACTTTTCTCTGCACTTATTTAAGATTTGATACAGTAAATATTGTGCATCTTTGATTCAGTAAATATTGTGTGTCTCTGTCTATCTGCAGTTAGCTGCCTGAAGTGTGAAAAAGTGTAGCAATCTGGGCTTATTGAAAGTTGTTAGACTGCTTTGAAATTCCTGTGTTAGTGTTAGCCTGGGGGGTTCTGCTTGCATTAAAAATCTGTGTTGGTTACATGTCTAGTAATCATTTTAATCAGAGTTGCTGGCTACTGAGACTTGTCTGCATATATCAGCTGGACACAAGCTGATTTAAGTATACTTTTCTCTGCACTTATTTAAGATTTGATTCAGTAAATATTGTGCGTCTCTGTCTATCTGCATTTACCCCCCCCCTCCCTATTTGCTGTTGCGATGTTAATCTTGGTGGCTTTGGAACTGCCCGCCCCGGCTGTAAATCTGTTTTTGCACACACCTCCTGGACCCATCTCATTTGCTCACTCAACTGAGTACGGTGAGATCATATTTTGATTTCAGATACTCCTACCAGTCCCATCTCCTCTGCTGTGTATAGAGAGAGCACTTGGGAAGAACATTCCCCGTATTTTGCTTTTGCCTCTTCTTAAAAGTACTCAATTGAATTTATGCTGCTGCATTTATTACTGCTTGTTAGTAGCCTGATTAAATTGTAACTGTTATTCTAAGGTCTTTGGTTTAAGCACTTGGGCTTCAAACAGTTGTTTTACATAAAGAAGGTTTGTGGTCTGCACTGTTGTGGCAGGACAGGTAGCGTACATCCTTCTTAGTTGGGAACTGCTGATTGAATGCTCAGTGTCTGTTATTCTAAAAGTGTATTAGTGTTGGGTTAAGCACTTGGGCTTCAGGCCAGTTATTTTACATTAAGAAGGTTTGTGGTCTGCAGTCTCGTGGGAGGAGAGGCTAGATTCTGCCCTTCTGAGCTGGGAATTTCTGGTTAAAGGCTTATTGCGCATGCTTATTTGAACTGTTTCTTTATGAAATCAGTACGTCTTGTTTACTGTAGCATAGACTAGATTCAGGCCTGCTGGATCTAGCTTTGTTTGTATAACTTGTGCACTGATCCAGGCCATCTGTTTTGGAGAAGTTTTCTCTGTACCCTAGTGGCAGGAATCTGCAGTTAGAACTTGTCTGATGGAAGACTGCTGGAACAGGACTCAGTTTTTAGCTTTGTAACTAGTTAATTGGGTAAAGTGTTGTTTTGATTGTATCTGCTCTATTTTCTGACAGAAAATGTATGTATATATATATATATATATACTTGTTTCTCACCTTTCTGAACTAGTATAGTCCAGTTTTCAGGTCATTGCTGAATCCAGGGTTGTGTTACAAGTTTCTGTGTTGCCCATACCTTACTTGGATAGACGGAAGTTTCATTATTCACCTGTGAGAGAGGGGAGCTTTGAGCAACCTATCTGTCCCTGGAGGAGTGGTTTCAGCCCAGAAGTTAGTAGTTTACTGACCAATTTGGGCTAATTTCTATCTCTTTCACTTCCCTGCTATAAAAAATGCATTTATGCAGTTTTTGCGCTTGGTTGCTGCTCAGCAAGTGCCTTCTAGGTGTTCTGTAGAGTTTACAGCAGCAGAGAGACAAAAGAGAGACTTTGGAGTGAGTATCATTTTTCTGCTTTTCTTGCTGTCTTAATTAATTCCGCCTAAAACGCCAGTTTTTTTAGCATTTCTGTGATTTAAAAAGTTTGTTATTGCTACATATTGTACTTGTAAAATAACAAAAAATCCACAGCAGCCAGCAAAACTAAAGGAATCCACAAAGCCAGATGCAAATTTTTAGCGCTTTCTTTCACTTTTTATTTACACGTGAACTTCTTCAGAAAAAAAGGGAGATCTCCCACGCTCCCTTTTTATACAAAAAGTACAGTTTTGTACCTACCATAAATGTAGATGTTCGAAGATCCACATTGCTGCAGTCCTTACATATGGGTAGTCCGCTGTCCTCGGTCGGCCCGAATACCAAAGTATTAGGCTGACGTCGGTCATGGGCGCTCAGATCTGACATCAGAGCGTCAGGGTATTAAAGCGCATGACCGACGTCATATCCTCAGTCTTTCCTTGCCCCAGATGTCAGAAGGCCCTAAAAAGAAAGGCCACAGCCAAAAATAGAATACTTCCCAAAAGGCATGTACAAATAACAGCTACCACCCAAACCATACAACCATTCCAAACTACAGAGGGAAGGAGGGAGGTAAATTGGACTGCAGCAATGTGGATCTTCGAACATCTACATTTATGGTAGGTACAAAACTGTACTATGTTCTTCATCTCACATTGCTGCAGTCCTTACATATGGGTAGAATCCCAAAGCAGAGGTAAAGGGAGGCTGGCAAAATCATAAAGCATTGGGAGCTGCCAAAATGCCCTGTAAGATTGCAGTGGCAAATCCAGCCCTAGATTTGGAATAAAGAGGAAGGTGGTAATGTTTAGAAAAGTATGCACTGAACTCCAAGTAGCTGCTTCCAAAATATCCTTAGTAGCTACTCCCTTAAAAAGCTGTAGAAGTGGCAGTAGCCCTAGTGGAGTGAGGTCTGATTCCAGCCGGAATCTCCTTACCATGATGAGAATAACAAAAAGCAATACAAAAGCCAATCCACTTAGAAATAGTTTGTTTTGAAACAGGTTTCCCTGAGAACCCAAAGCAAAAGAAACAAACAACTGCTGAGACTGTCTGAACCCTTTAGTCCTGCTCAAATAATAACGAACTGCCTGTGAATATCCAAAGTGTGCAAAATTTTCTCCCCTTTTTTTTGGGATCTGCATAAAAAGTAGGCAAATGAATTGATTGGTTCAAGGCCACATTTGAAACCACTTTAGGCATAAAAGTAGGATTAGTACGCAGCGATACCCTATCCTTATGAAAAATTAGGAAGGGTTCAACTGCCATAAGAGCCTGTAATTCAGAAACCCTTCTAGCAGACGTAATGGCCAACAAAAAAGCAGTCTTCCAAGACAAAAACTTTAACTCAGACGTAGCTGCAGGTTCAAAAGGAGGTAAAGTAAGTTTTTCCAACACAAAATTAAGATCCCAGGCAGGAGTAGGAGCTCTACGTGGGGGTCTTATGTTCTTTGCCCCTCTAAGAAATTGCTTAAACAAAGGATGAGAGAATAATGGAGGGTCACAGTCATAGTGAGCAGAAATGGCTGCAGCATGAACTTTTATAGAGGAGAAAGACAAACCCTTGTCTAATAATTCTGTAAGATATTGAAGAGAAACACTTAAATCAGGCCTGGAAACATCAAAGCCCTTTGTTTTGCTCCAAATTAAAATCTCCTCCATTTATCAGCATAAACTTTCCTTGTACTAGGCCTTCTGGCCTCCAAAATAACATTCAAAACTTGTTGTGGAAGCTGCGACCCTCCAGTTTCTAGAACAGAATATGCCAGGCTGTTAGATGCAGGGACTGAATCCTGACATTGAGGAAATGATTGCCCTCCTGTGACAAAGGTGAGGAATCAAGGCAAGGCCATGGAGGCTCCGTACTAAACTCCTCAGCAGAGGGTACCAGTGCTGTTGAGGCCAATCTGGAGCTATTAGAATCATGGAGGGCTTGTCTTGTCTGACCTTCAAGAGTACCTTGGGGAGGAGAGGCAGAGGCGGAAAGGCATAGACGTGAAGATTGCTCCAACTGAATGAGAGAGCATCCACTTTCCAAGCTGTGGGATGAAACATTTTAGTGCAAAACTTTGGCAACTGGAAATTTAGTGGAGAAGCAAACAGATCTATGTCTGGAGTTCCCCATACCACTGTCAATTTTCGAAATACATGAGGATCCAATTTCCACTCGTGGGGATCCACTATCTGTCTGCTCAAAACATCTGCTAAGGAGTTCTGTGCTCCTGGTAGAAACCTTGCCTGAAGATTGAGGTGTAAACAGACCAGTCTCCCACAAAATCATTGCTTGCCTGCAAAGAGGGTACGAATGGGTTCCCCCTTGCTTGTTGATGTACCACATGACAGTTGTGTTGTCTGTTTGAATCAACACTTGCCCTGGGTGAAGTAAATCCTTGAAAGCCATCAATGCAAATTGGACTGCTGACATCTCCTTCAAGTTGATATGTAAATGTTGAAGTCTGGCAGGCCACGTGTCTTGAACCCATTTTCCATTGAGGCGTGCTCCCCAAGCCTTGTCCGAGGCATCTGTCGTTAAAATCTGATTCGCCTCTGGTCGGGTCACGAGAGTCCCTTGTTTAGGTGACATTCCTGATCCCACCACAAAAATTCCTTTTGAATGCAAGGTATTATTTGAATGACAGTGTCCAGATCTTGGCAGTGTTGTGTCCATACATTTTTGAGATACCATTGTAACTTCCTCATATGCAGTTTGGCATTGGGAAGCACCAGAATACAAGATGCCATGAACCCCAAGGCTTGAAGGACTGTCCTTGCAGTCAGCCTGGACCGTAGAGACAATTGATGGAAGTAAAGAGTAAGATTCTTTTGCTTGTCCGGGGTCAAAAAAGCCATCTGGGAAGCTGTATTCAGTCTCACACCCAGAAAGCACATTTTCTGAGAGGGTACTAGACTGGACTTTGTTTCGTTCACAGAATACCCTAGGCACCTTAACACTGCCATCACATACTGTAGATGATGAAGAAGTTCAGTACTTGTCTTGAGCAAGAATCAGGCAATCGTCCAAATAAGGATAAATTTGTATTCCTCTTAACCGTAAGAAGGCTATCACTGAGCCAGAACCTTTGTGAACACCCTGAAGCAGTAGATAAGCCAAAGGGCAATGCAGAGAACTGATAATGTAAAGTCCCAGCCCGAAAACGCAGGTACCTCCTGCAACTGGGCCTGATAGGAACATGAAGATAAGCCTCTTTGAGATCCAGAGTTACCATCCAGTGATCTTTGCCCAACAGAGGTAGAAGTTGTTGCAACGCCAACATTTTGAATTTTGGAATGTCTAGGTATGTGTTGAGGATAGATAAATCCAAAATCGGTCTCCAAGTGTTTCCTTTCTTTGGTACTAGAAACAGGCGAGAATAAAATCCTAGGCCCACTTCTGACAGAGGGACCTGCTGTATAGCCCCCATTTGAAGAAGTAAAGAAATCTGCTTGTGAGCCTCTACCCTTTGCTGAGGAGGAACGTCTGGCATGCCTTTGAAAGGAGGCAATGTATGGAAATAAAACTTGTAGCCTCGGTCTATAATGTCCAACACCCATTTGTCCTGGGTGACTAAAAGCCAGTTTTGCTTGAAGAGTGCCAACTTTCCTCCCAAAGGAGCTGCCAGACAGGAAGAAACTGTCAGCTGAAAATGCAGGTCATTGGGCCTGTTTAAGAAAGGACTGGCCCCTGCCCTCACCTGTAGATTGTGCAGGTGAACTCCACGTTCTAGGCCTGAAAGTACTCTGAGCTCTGCCCCTACCACGTCTAGATCTACCCCTAGACTGTGAATCAGAAGAAGGATAAGCCCATCCCTTAGTAGGCCAATTCCTGCTAAACTTAGGAGGCTGCACCTGCAAAAAATCTTTAACAGTCTGCATAGACTTAGCCTTGTCTTCCATTTTCTTCAAGACAGACTCCACAGGAGAACCAAACAAAACTTCAGACTGTAAAGGAGCATCCAAAATTCTAGTTTTAACATGCTCTGACAAATTCTGATCCTTAAGCCAGGCGTGCCTGCGAATAACTGAACCAGTGGCAGCCACCCTGGAAGAAGCCTGTAAAGCATCGAAACCACACTGCAAAGAATGCTTACCCACCTGTTCAGAGGCATGTACCAAATCCTGTAATTCTTTACACTCTATGCCCTCTGCCAAAGCATCCACTTTAGATTTTAGCTGAGTAAGGAGAAAATTCTGATACTTCAACATATGAAACTGGCAATTCAAAGCCCTCATTGCTAAAGTGGAAGAGGTATACACTTTCTACCCCATCTATCCAAAGCTCTAGCATCTTTATCAATAGGCACTGGATTCTTTACAACAGAAGCCCTGACACCCTTAGGTCCCTGGCTAATAGTTTCTGGGTCAGCCCTGGACTCTTATACAGATATTTATGAGCCTCAGGTACTCTGTAATACCTGTCTGGCTTAACTGGCGAGGAGGCAGAGAGTCTGGATTAAGGAAAGCCTCGGAGAAAACGTCTTGACCAACATCCAAAACAGGAGGTATAGCCAAGGGCCTATGTTGTGGTAAAACAAAAATTCCTTAAGCCTCTTTAGGAATCTGAGAAATCCTGACCTTCCCATTTAAAATGTTCCCTCATAGAATGCAGGGTTTCTGAAAAAGAAAAATCCTCTGGAGGAGAAGCAGAAGGAGTGGAATCCTCTGCGTCTGAATCAGAATAAGGAGGAAAATCCTGAATG
Organism: Protopterus annectens; assembly: GCF_019279795.1. Classification (NCBI taxonomy): domain Eukaryota; kingdom Metazoa; phylum Chordata; order Ceratodontiformes; family Protopteridae; genus Protopterus; species Protopterus annectens. The sequence continues at coordinate 683,385,687 of NC_056748.1, forward strand.
TCTCAGTCAAGACTCTGAGTAATCTGAAGCCTGCTCCAAACTTTCCACCTCTGGCTCCACCCTAGGCCTCTTATCAGGAGGGGGCATAGAACCTCAGATTAAAGAAATTAAATCTTCTGCCATTTTAAGCATGTGTTTTGTAGGCACAGAGCCTGCAGAACTAGGACTGACACCTGTGGAAGGCAAACCAGGCCTGCCTTTGGAAGGAGCCTTAGAAACAGAAGGAGAAGGCCTAACCACCTTAGGCAAGGAAGGGAGAACAGCAACCTGAGAGGCCCCCTCAGCCTGACCTGACTCCTGAGAGGCCACATCTTGCAAAATTAAAGCCTCCCCCTGAGACTCAACTGAAACCTCGGCTGGATCCACAGATTCCACCATAGTTTCTAAAGAACCGGCGTCCGGAACGGACGACTCATCCTGCCTGGACTTTAAAGATTTGTCTTTGCGCTTCTTCGTGGTAGCGGGTGTCGGAGGATCAGACGGCATATTATAATTACACCGCCATCAAGACAAGCCTAGTGCAATCTAACCTACGCATGGTGCGCTTATTAAACCTAGCACAAAAGCGACACCCGACTACGTCGTGCTCAGGTCCCAAACAAGGAATACAAAGAGAGTGGTAATCCCTATGCGGTATCTGTTTACCACAAGAAATACAATTATTCACTTTTTCTGACATCCGGAAGTAACTGAGGCAAGAAAAAACAAAAATATTCCCCAACGGGGTACTTAGCCCAACTTGGTTTTGGTCTGAAACTCAGAATACGAAAATTTCAGAACGCCGAACAGCACTTGCAAACGCTGCTTCTGCATTGGACCATGCGGCAAAAAAGACTGAGGATATGACGTCGGTCATGCGCTTTAATACCCTGACGCTCTGATGTCAGATCTGAGCGCCCATGACCGACGTCAGCCTAATACTTTGGTATTCGGCCGACCGAGGACAGCGGACTACCCATATGTAAGGACTGCAGCAATGT